>NC_136006.1:1084298-1096798 GCF_048128805.1 Centroberyx gerrardi | reverse complement strand
AAACTAAACCTTCCCATCTAGGGACAAACATTGCAAATTAGCTTCGGCTATAAATGTTATGTGACATCAGACTATTTTTTTTAAATGTTCTCTGTCTGTGTATCCGTCCCTTCAAATACACATTGACATGAAAAAAAATAATAAACTTAAACTAAACTAAACTAAACCACTTCATAAAACTAAAACCTAACTAGATTTAATTAAAGTGCTTATTGATTAAAGGGTTAGGGTTAAAGTAAACTAAAACTCTACATGATTAAAGTTTAAATTACTAATTAATTAGTAACTGAACTAAACTAAATCCTCCTCACAGGATGTAGCAGATGACTCTGTCAGTAAGGTAAATTTAAGCTAAGCTAAGCTAAGCTAAGCTAAGCTAAGCTAAGCTAAGCTAAGCTAAGCTAAATATCCGTCCAGGTTCATCATCATGACTCACAGGATGTAGCAGATGACTCTGTCAGTAAGGTAAATTTAAGCTAAGCTAAGCTAAGCTAAGCTAAGCTAAGCTAAGCTAAGCTAAGCTAAGCTAAATATCCGTCCAGGTTTATCGTCATGACTCACAGGATGTAGCAGATGACTCTGTCAGTAAGGTAAATTTAAGCTAAGCTAAGCTAAGCTAAGCTAAATATCCGTCCAGGTTTATCATCATGACTCACAGGATGTAGCAGATGACTCCTATACTCCACATGTCAGTCGGATAGCTGATGGCTTCGTAGTTGATCACCTCCGGAGCCACGAACTCTGGAGTCCCGAACAAAACCTTCAGGGTTCCTGCATTTTCTGTTGGGGGAAGACAGGAGGAAGAGATGGATCTGGGTTCTACAGGTCGAAGGAAAGACCTTCAGTTCAGTCCAAATAAAACATCAATAACCTGTAAACTCAACAACAAGCTGAATACTGCCGGCTCGAAACAGCCGGGCTGGAAAAAGAACCAAAATATCTTACTCAGGTAGAAGATTCAGATAGTTAAGTAAAAGTAAGACATAGATGATTTAAAATGTCCTCAGAGTAAAAGTTACTCTTTACAACAGAGAACCTTGTTAGATGTGATCTTCTCATGTAATTCTAAGAGTTCAAACTAGATTCTTTTAACAGTTAAAGAGTAAATCCAGTTCACTCTTCTCTTCTCAGCTGACCGGCCGCTCAGTCGCTCAGTGTCTGATGCTACAACAGTTTTACTCTGTAATGGATGTGATTTAAAATGCTGTTAAGTACAATACTTCAGTCAAAATATACGAAAGTAAAAGAAAAATTAGTGGTATAAAAAAATACTGAATAAAGTGCAGTTACACCCCTCTGAATGTGAATGAGAGGTGAAGCACATTTTCTCAGTCTGACCGGCCGGTCGCCCCGTTGCATGCTGGTACCTAGTCGCCTGGCCAGGCCGAAGTCGATGAGTTTGATCTTGC
The DNA here is from genome assembly GCF_048128805.1 of Centroberyx gerrardi. NCBI lineage: Eukaryota > Metazoa > Chordata > Actinopteri > Beryciformes > Berycidae > Centroberyx > Centroberyx gerrardi. The sequence goes on along the minus strand of NC_136006.1, from coordinate 1,095,389 downwards.
TGCCGGTCTTGTTGACACACATGATGTTCTCGGGCTTCAGGTCCAGGTGGACGATGCCCTGCTTGTGGATGAAGCTGACGCCGTCGACGATCTGCAGCATGTATTTAATCACCTCCCTCTCCGTCAGCTCGAAGTCCTCATCGATGATCCGCTCAAACAGCTCGCCGCCCGAGATCCTGCACACACACACACACACACACACACACACACACACACACACACACACACTGATTACATTCGCTCCCTAACCCCTGAACCCTAATCCTAACCTAAACCTAATTCTAATCTTAACCCTAAACCCAAATCCTTAAAGAAGTAAACAGCAGTAAAACGTCCTCTCTTTGGAGGATTTTCCTCTTCTTTCTATCTTTGTGAGGACATTTGGTACTCAGAAGTATAGAAATACAAGAACACACACACACACACACACACACACACACACACACACTCAGTCAATACAGCATGGATGCACCACATCAAAAGGTAGGAGTTATATTTAAAAAATCCTGTCTGTGAAACTGTACAACAGAGCGGTGAACGGACTGAACCTGTCCAGAAGTGTTTGGACAGCATTTTGTTGTATTTCTCAATATGAGGAAATATAAAAGGTTTTGGCGAAGTCTCTCCGCATGTTTTGACATGAGAGGAATATCTCTGCAGTTTGAGTCTGAGTTTCAGTGAGGAATGCTAACAAGCCATTTTAGGGAAACCAAAGGACAGATGGAGGAACTTTCAGTCTGGCCAAGACAAACAAAACATGAAATTCAAACTGTTATCCCTTTAAGAAGGTAAAATATTATTTCTGTGAGAAGATAAAATGTTATCTCTCTCAGAAGGTAAAATATATTTTCCTGTCCAGAAGATAAAAAGCTGTTGGGACAGATGGAAATCCCCCTGCATGTGGGTCCGGTCTGTTGGTCCGTCTGTCCATCATTCCCTCCAGCTCTATAATTAGCAGAGGGGAAATAGCCGATCTCACATTCCTCACATAGTTGGCCGGGAAATTATTTTCCAAAGACCCCAAAACCAACAACGTCTCCATCTGGGTTTCCAGGTTCCAGCCTCAAACTGAGAAGAAGACTGAGACTGAGACTGAGACTGAGACTGAAGACTGAGACTGAAGACTGAGACTGAAGACTGAGACTGAGAAGAAGACTGAGACTGAAGACTGAGACTGAAGACTGAGACTGAGAAGAAGACTGAAGACTGAGACTGAGAAGAAGACTGAGACTGAGAAGAAGACTGAGACTGAAGACTGAGACTGAAGACTGAGGCTGAGACTGAGACTGAAGACTGAAGACTGAAGACTGAGACTGAGAAGAAGACTGAGACTGAGACTGAAGACTGAGACTGAGACTGAAGACTGAGACTGAAGACTGAGACTGAGAAGAAGACTGAGACTGAAGACTGAGACTGAGAAGAAGACTGAGACTGAAGACTGAGACTGAAGACTGAGACTGAGAAGAAGACTGAGACTGAAGACTGAGACTGAGAAGAAGACTGAGACTGAAGACTGAGACTGAGAAGAAGACTGAGACTGAAGACTGAGACTGAGAAGAAGACTGAGACTGAAGACTGAAGACTGAGACTGAAGACTGAGACTGAGACTGAGACTGAGACTGAAGACTGAGACTGAAGACTGAGACAGACTGAAGACTGAGACAGACTGAAGACTGAGAAAAAGACTGAGACTGAAGACTGAGACTGAGAAGAAGACTGAGACTGAGACTGAAGACTGAGACTGAGACTGAAGACTGAGACTGAAGACTGAGACTGAGAAGAAGACTGAGACTGAAGACTGAGACTGAGAAGAAGACTGAGACTGAAGACTGAGACTGAAGACTGAGACTGAGAAGAAGACTGAGACTGAAGACTGAGACTGAGAAGAAGACTGAGACTGAAGACTGAGACTGAAGACTGAGACTGAGAAGAAGACTGAGACTGAAGACTGAGACTGAGAAGAAGACTGAGACTGAAGACTGAAGACTGAGACTGAAGACTGAGACTGAGACTGAGACTGAGACTGAAGACTGAGACTGAAGACTGAGACAGACTGAAGACTGAGAAAAAGACTGAGACTGAAGACTGAGACTGAGAAGAAGACTGAGACTGAAGACTGAGACTGAGAAGAAGACTGAGACTGAAGACTGAAGACTGAGACTGAAGACTGAGACTGAGAAGAAGACTGAGACTGAAGACTGAGACTGAAGACTGAGACTGAGACTGAGACTGAGAAGAAGACTGAGACTGAAGACTGAGACTGAAGACTGAGACTGAGAAGAAGACTGAGACTGAAGACTGAGACTGAGAAGAAGACTGAGACTGAAGACTGAGACTGAAGACTGAGACTGAGAAGAAGACTGAGACTGAGACTGAAGACTGAGACTGAAGACTGAGACTGAGACTGAAGACTGAGACTGAAGACTGAGACTGAGACTGAAGACTGAGAAGAAGACTGAGACTGAAGACTGAGACTGAAGACTGAGACTGAGACTGAGACTGAAGACTGAGAAGAAGACTGAGACTGAAGACTGAGACTGAGACTGAAGACTGAGACTGAAGACTGAGACTGAGACTGAGACTGAAGACTGAGAAGAAGACTGAGACTGAAGACTGAGACTGAGACTGAAGACTGAGACTGAAGACTGAGAAGAAGACTGAGACTGAAGACTGAGACTGAGACTGAAGACTGAGAAGAAGACTGAGACTGAAGACTGAGACTGAGACTGAGACTGAAGACTGAGACTGAGACTGAGACTGAAGACTGAGAAAAAGACTGAGACTGAGACTGAGACTGAGAAGAAGACTGAGACTGAAGACTGAGACTGAGACTGAAGACTGAGAAGAAGACTGAGACTGAAGACTGAGACTGAAGACTGAGACTGAAGACTGAGACTGACACTGAGACTGAAGACTGAGACTGAAGACTGAGACAGACTGAAGACTGAGAAAAAGACTGAGACTGAGACTGAGACTGAGAAGAAGACTGAGACTGAGACTGAAGACTGAGACTGAAGACTGAGACTGAGACTGAGACTGAGACTGAAGACTGAGACTGAGACTGAAGACTGAGACTGAAGACTGAGACTGAGACTGAGACTGAGACTGAAGACTGAGACTGAAGACTGAGACAGACTGAAGACTGAGAAAAAGACTGAGACTGAGACTGAGACTGAGAAGAAGACTGAGACTGAGACTGAAGACTGAGAAGAAGACTGAGACTGAGACTGAGACTGAGACTGAAGACTGAGAAGAAGACTGAGACTGAAGACTGAGACTGAAGACTGAGACTGAGACTGAAGACTGAGAAGAAGACTGAGACTGAAGACTGAGACTGAGACTGAGAAGAAGACTGAGACTGAGACTGAGAAGAAGACTGAGACTGAAGACTGAGACTGAGACTGAAGACTGAGACTGAAACTGAGACTGAAACTGAGACTGAAGACTGAGAAGAAGACTGAGACTGAAGACTGAGACTGAAGACTGAGACTGAGACTGAGACTGAAACTGAGACTGAAGACTGAGACTGAAACTGAGACTGAGACTGAAGACTGAGACTGAGAAGAAGACTGAGACTGAGACTGAAGACTGAGACTGAAGACTGAGACTGAAGACTGAGACTGAGACTGAAGACTGAGACTGAGAAGAAGACTGAGACTGAGACTGAAGACTGAGACTGAAGACTGAGACTGAAGACTGAGACTGAGACTGAGACTGAAGACTGAGACTGAAGACTGAGACTGAAACTGAGACTGAGACTGAGACTGAAGACTGAGACTGAGAAGAAGACTGAGACTGAAGACTGAGACTGAAGACTGAGACTGAAGACTGAGACTGAGAAGAAGACTGAGACTGAGAAGAAGACTGAGACTGAAGACTGAGACTGAAGACTGAGACTGAGACTGAGACTGAGAAGAAGACTGAGACTGAAGACTGAGACTGAGAAGAAGACTGAGACTGAGAAGAAGACTGAGACTGAAGACTGAGACTGAAGACTGAGACTGAGACTGAGACTGAGAAGAAGACTGAGACTGAAGACTGAGACTGAAGACTGAGACTGAGAAGAAGACTGAGACTGAAGACTGAGACTGAGAAGAAGACTGAGACTGAAGACTGAGACTGAGACTGAAGACTGAGACTGAGACTGAAGACTGAGACTGAAACTGAGACTGAAGACTGAGACTGAAGACTGAGACTGAGACTGAAGACTGAGACTGAAGACTGAAACTGAGACTGAAGACTGAGACTGAGACTGAAGACTGAGACTGAAGACTGAAACTGAGACTGAAGACTGAGACTGAAGACTGAAGACTGAGACTGAAACTGAGACTGAAGACTGAGACTGACACTGAGACTGAAGACTGAGACTGAAGACTGAGACTGAAGACTGAGAAGAAGACTGAGACTGAAGACTGAGACTGAAGACTGAGACTGAAGACTGAGACTGAAGACTGAGACTGAAACTGAGACTGAAGACTGAGACTGAGACTGAAGACTGAGACTGAAGACTGAAACTGAGACTGAAGACTGAGACTGACACTGAGACTGAAGACTGAGACTGAAGACTGAGACTGAAACTGAGACTGAAGACTGAGACTGAGACTGAAGACTGAGACTGAAGACTGAAACTGAGACTGAAGACTGAGACTGAAGACTGAGACTGAAGACTGAAGACTGAGACTGAGACTGAGACTGAAGACTGAAACTGAGACTGAAGACTGAGACTGAAGACTGAGACTGAAACTGAAGACTGAAACTGAGACTGAAGACTGAGACTGAAGACTGAGACTGAAGACTGAGACTGAGACTGAAGACTGAAACTGAGACTGAAACTGAGACTGAAGACTGAGACTGAAGACTGAGACTGAGAAGAAGACTGAGACTGAAGACTGAGACTGAAACTGAGACTGAAGACTGAGACTGAAGACTGAGACTGAGAAGAAGACTGAGACTGAAGACTGAGACTGAGAAGAAGACTGAGACTGAGAAGAAGACTGAGACTGAAGACTGAGACTGAGAAGAAGACTGAGACTGAAGACTGAGACTGAAACTGAGACTGAAGACTGAGACTGAAGACTGAGACTGAAGACTGAGACTGAGAAGAAGACTGAGAAGAAGACTGAGACTGAGAAGAAGACTGAAGACTGAGAAGAAGACTGAGACTGAAGACTGAAGACTGAGAAGAAGACTGAGAAGAAGACAGACTGAAGACTGAAGACTGAGAAGAAGACTGAGAAGAAGACAGACTGAAGACTGAAGACTGAGAAGAAGACTGAGAAGAAGACTGAGACTGAAGACTGAGACTGAAGACTGAAGACTGAGAAGAAGACTAAGACTGAAGACTGAGACTGAAGACTGAAGACTGAGAAGACTGAGAAGAAGACTGAGAAGAAGACTGAGAAGAAGACTGAGAAGAAGACAGACTGAAGACTGAAGACTGAGAAGAAGACAGAGAAGAAGACTGAGAAGAAGACAGAGAAGAAGACTGAGACTGAAGACTGAGACTGAAGACTGAAGACTGAGAAGACTGAGAAGAAGACTGAGACTGAAACTGAAACTGAGAAGAAGACTGAAGCAGCGTCTCATTACTGTCTGATGGGACAAATTATGAAACTGAAACTGATCAGACGGGCCAAACAATTTCAATTTCCAATTTCGGATCCAAGCTGTTTAGCATTTACATAAAACCAGCTTGAATCCTCTTTCAGGTTGTAGTTTCAGGGCTGTGATCTTCACAGCCTGCTGATACAGGGCAGCACTCCTTCATGTGAGATCGCTTAATTACAACTGCAACAACTGCATTAATTAAAAGATTAATTAATGTTAAATGCACATGAACAACTGCATTCATTAATGTTATAGATGTTTGTTAATAACTGTTTACTAACATGAATTAAGTATGAACAGTGACATTACAAGCATTACCTAATGTGAACAGTGTATTATTCATGTTATTTCCTATAGTTAAGTGTAAACTGACATGAAGAATTTACACTTTCAGGTTTACCACATTACACTAATAACACTATTCACATTAGATAACGCTTGTTATGTTTACTTAATGTCAAGATGTTCCAGTAAAACATGAAGTTTGGGTTTCAGTTTAGACAAAACGTTGGCATTAATAAACATGTAGAACAGCATTACTTAATGCAGTTGTTCATGTGCATTTAACATTAACTAATCTTTGTTAATGTTGTTATTCATGTTTAATTCATGTTAGTAAATGCATTAGTTAATGTTAGTTAATGAACACTTAATGTAAAGTGTTACCAATATACTATATACTAGAACATAATGATAAAACAAATGCAATTAAGTAAAAGTACATAGTGAGTTTGTAAAACACTTTTTAAACTTACTCACTAAAATGGACTGAAAATAAATATTATTAATTTTCCAAATTAAAAACGACTGCAGTAATCTTCGTCAGGGTTTTTATACTGAAGCTTGGAGTGTTCTCCAAGACAAGCTGAGTATTTTGCATTCCTCTTCCTCCCTAAAACAAATAAAATGGCTGATGAAGTTCAGATCGTATTAGAACACAGAGAGGACGAGGTGATGAAGTCATGTTTAGTTTTGTACATTAATCTAGTTTGACGTTAAGAAAACACTGATAAAATCAGCTGCTTGTAGGAAATCAAAGACCTCCTTGCAAGACACTGAACCCCAGCTGACCCCTGACCTCTGACCCCTGACCCCTGACCAGCTAAGCAGCACCTACATCTCCAGCACCATGACGATGTCGGACTTTCCCTCGAAGGCGTCGATGCACTGCACCAGCTTGGGGTGGTGCAGGCTGTTCATGATGCCGATCTCCTGCCGCACGTTCTCCTTCTCCTTGGCGGAGTAAGCCTTGATGAACTTCCCCGCCCAAACCTTCTTGGTGGACTTCTCCACCAGCTTGAACACCTGGCCGAACTTCCCTCTAGGAGACCAACACACCCACACTTTAGACACTTTATACTCACAAGTCGACTCTCTCGCTTCAATTTGAAATCTAACTCGAAGGAACTCTCCGCCAACGCTGAACAATCCTCCAACTTGCTGAAGTCATTGAACACATCATTCCTGTCACTTCCATTTTTAAGTTAATTGACATCCTGACTCTGCAAACTCCCTTTAGGATCTGGAATCAAGTCTCTATCAAGTCAATAATAAATTGTCCCTGATATAATCAATAACCAGCCTGATCAATTTCATTTGAGTCACAGCATTCTGCTGTAGATCTGCACATAGTTTGTTTGTTGACAAATGTACTTTTTATAAGTCGCTTTGGACATAAGCGTCTGCTAAATGACATGATGTGATGTAATAATATAGTTTACAGCGACAGAAAGGCATTATGGGTAGAGCGTCTTACGTTCCCAGCCTCTCCTCCACGTCGTACAGCTCTTTAACCTTCGTGTCCGTCCTGACCGTCACGTCTCTGTAGTCCGGATCCTTCTCCGAGTCTGAGGGGTCAGAGGTCAGAGGTCAGAGGTCACAGGTCACAGGTCAGAGCTACTGGGTGGGATGAACGGCCTTCAGTGTGTTGAGTTGTGTTCTTTTGGTTTGCACTGTGTTGTGTTGTTGCATTATGGGTTGTGTTGTGTTGTGTTGTGTTGTGTTGTGTTGTGTTGTGTTGTGTGTTGTGTTGTGTGTTGTGTTGTGTTGTGTTGTGTTGTGTGTTGTGTTGTGTGTTGTGTTGTGTTGTGTTGTGTTGTGTGTTGTGTTGTGTGTTGTGTTGTGTTGTGTTGTGTGTTGTGTTGTGTGTTGTGTTGTGTTGTGTTGTGTTGTGTGTTGTGTTGTGTGTTGTGTTGTGTTGTGTTGTGTTGTGAACTTGACATGTTGCGCTTCCTTCTTGGATTGTATGAATTTGGTTTGTATTGCGTTCCACCATTGTGTTGTGTTGTTGCATTGTTGTGTACCTGACATGTTGTGTGTCCTGATGCAGCAGATCAGATCAGATCAGATCAGCTCAGATCAGATCAGATCAGATCAGATCAGATCAGATCAGATCAGAGCAGATCAGATCAGCTCAGATCAGATCAGATCAGATCAGAGCAGATCAGATCAGATCAGATCAGAGCAGAGCAGATCAGATCAGAGCAGATCAGATCAGCTCAGATCAGATCAGATCAGATCAGAGCAGATCAGATCAGATCAGATCAGAGCAGAGCAGATCAGATCAGAGCAGATCAGATCAGATCAGATCAGAGCAGATCAGATCAGATCAGATCAGATCAGATCAGATCAGATCAGATCAGATCAACTCAGATCAGATCAGATCAGATCAGATCAGATCAGATCAGATCAGATCAGATCAGAGCAGAGCAGAGCAGATCAGATCAGATCAGATCAGATCAGAGCAGATCAGATCAGATCAGATGAAACTGACTAATAAAACAGCAGCTTACCTTCCTCCTCCTCCTCCTCCTCATGGTTCTCTGTTGGACATCACACAGCAGACAGTCAGGTTTAAACGTCTGTATGAGTTCATTCTGTATGTGCAGTTATTATTTCATTTTCTGACATCTTTTCTCCAGTGATTCTTTTAATTATTCTCTCACATTTCCTTCCACCAGTTTTAACCAGAGTTTCCTCTCTGCTGCGTGTGTTCACCATGTCTGTTTAGTTCACTTTACTGTAGCTTACTTTAGTTTACTTTAATTTACTTTAGTTTACTTTAGTTAAATTGTTAGTTTACCCACCATCATCCTCCACCAGGCCCACAGTAACGGGTTCGGACTCGACGCTCGGCTCTCCCACTCCGTAGATGTTCACCGCCCGAACACGAAACTTATACTGACGCTCTGGAAGAAGGTTCTGGAGAGACGGACAGAAACTTTATTGATACCTTACTGACAGAAGGACAGATTCCTGAGGGGGATGAGAGTGGAGATGCAACGGTCACATGAAATATCTGGACTTTGACATTTTAAATCCCAGTTTTTCTTCAGCAGACTCTGAAAGTTTCTCCATCTGTCTTCCTGAAATGTCTTTGAAGCTTTATTATCATTATTAACATCGAGCTGACTGGCAAAGAAAAAAAACAACTCAGACTGAAAAAGTCAAGGTCTACCTGGACGTTGTTGGAGTGTTCAGTATCTACCTGGACGTCGTAGCAGTGTTCAGTATCTACCTGGACGTCGTAGCAGTGTTCAGTATCTACCTGGACGTTGTAGGACGTGCTGTTGCAGGACACCAGGTCTTTCCACTGCGGCTCCACAGAGTCCCAGACCTCCAGGTTGTAGGACTGGACGGCGCTGCCCCCGTCGTACGTCGGGCCGTACCAGGACAGGGTGAGGGTGGAGCGCCGGACGTCCGACGCTGCGGGGACTTTGGCTGGAGGGTCCGGCTTGTCTGGGGGGCAAATTATTCACTTAGTAATTAATTGTTGCTTCTTCAAGATTAAAGTCACAAAATTACCTTTTCACCTTGTTAGCTAACCCTAAGCCTTTCTAAGATAAGATAAGATAAGATAAGATAAGATAAGACAAGATAAGATAAGATAAGACAAGATAAGATAAGATAAGACAAGATAAGATAAGATAAGATAAGATGCACTTTATTCAGGTGCCACAGCAGCAACTGGCAGACAATGCCAAGGAAGTCAAGTATAATATCTGTGTAATAATATACACCTATTTAACAATAAATGCCAAAAAATTGTCAAAATTGCAAAAATTTGCTGCAGACCGAAAAGTAAAAACTTTATTTCTGCAGTGGGAATAAAATGATCCTCTGTAACAGACGTGTCGGCTGAAGACTCGACACCGCTCAGATTTAAACACCACAGAGGCCTGAGGATGAAACCTTCATTTTCAGACTGAATCTCCATCACAGAGTTTTCCTCAGGATGGAGGAGCTGATCCAGAGCCAAGGCACACCCATCCATCCATCCATCTATCCATCCATCCATCCATCCATCCATCCACCCATCCATCCATCCATCCTTCCATCCATCCATCCACCCATCCATCCATCCATCCATCCATCCACCCACCCATCCACCCATCCATCCATCCATCCACCCATCCATCCACCCATCCATCCATCCACCCACCCACCCATCCATCCATCCATCCATCCATCCATCCTTCCATCCATCCATCCACCCATCCATCCATCCATCCATCCATCCATCCATCCATCCATCCACCCATCCATCCATCCATCCATCCATCCATCCATCCATCCATTTTTCAAAAACTTATTTTGTTTTTTGTTTTCTCAAATCCACAAACTTTCAAGGCTTTTCAAGGCCTCTGGGAGAAACCCTGCAGAAGCCTCCTGTCGGTTTTCCATGCAGGTTGGACTTCAGTACAGCTGCTCTGGGATCAGATTTCCTCCCTCAGTCAGCAGACAGCAGGCAGTAAAATCTGACCTGGGTTCAGTTTACTGGGATGGAGAGACACACTGACTCCAACACTGATTTACTGGAGGAGCATGCTGTGTGTGTGTGTGTGTGTGTGTGTGTGTGTGAGAGAGAGAAGAATGTGTGTACATTCAGTGTATGAGAGAGAATGTGTGTGTGTGTGTGTGTTCCTGTACGTTTATGAGTCTGTGAGTGTGTCTTGCGTGTGTGTGTGTGTGTGTGTGTGCATGCGTGCGCTTGTGTATGTATGTGTGTATGTGCGTATGAGTGTGTGTGTGAACGTACAAGGATAGACTGTGAGAGAGAGACAAACAAAGAGAGACCACACACATTTAGTGTTTGTGTATGTGTATGTGTGTGTGTGTGTGTGTGTGTTGTACAGCAGTGCTCCCTGTAACGCTCTACAGTGAAGTGATGAAATTTTCAATCAATCGTCATGATGGTAAAAACGAGGAAAATACCCAGAATTCTTCTTACTGTAACACACAGAGTCAGCTACAGCACACTGACTCACTGCTGTGTGTGTGTGTGTGTGTGTGTGTGTGGTTAACAGTATCTGGTGTTTACACACCGCAGCGGCGTTTATGGTTTTCACCAGCAGCCCCATTACTCTACTGCCACACACACACACACACACACACACACACACAGGAAGAGAGCGAGAGACAGAGCACTGCCATAAAAGGCATCATACTGTAGCACCGTGCCTGCACACACACACACACACACAC
>NC_136006.1:1071798-1076798 GCF_048128805.1 Centroberyx gerrardi | reverse complement strand
CTCTACCCTGGACCCTGAACTCTACGATGAACCCTGAACTCTACCCTGGACACCACCCTGGACCCTGAACTCTACCCTGGAGCCTGAACTCTACCCTGAATCCCGAACTCTGAACCCTGAACTCTACCCTGGACCCTGAACTCTACCCTGAATCCTGAACTCTGAACTCTGAACTCCACCCTGAACTCTACCCTGAACTCTGAACTCCAACCTGAACCCTGAACTCTACCCTGAACTGTACCCTGAACTCTGAACTCTACCCTGAATCCTGTACTCTGAACTCTACCCTGAACTCTGAATCCTGAACTCTACCCTGAACCCTGAACTCTACCCTGAACTCTACCCTGAACCCTGAACTCTACCCTGGACACCACCCTGAACCCTGAACTCTACCCTGAACCCTGAACTCTACCTTGAATCCCGAACTCTGAACCCTGAACTCTACCCTGAACTCTGAACTCCAACCTGAACCCTGAACTGTACCCTGAACTCTGAACTCTACCCTGAATCCTGTACTCTGAACTCTACCCTGAACTCTACCCTGAACTCTGAACTCTACCCTGAACTCTACCCTGAACCCTGAACTCTACCCTGAACTCTGAACTCTACCCTGAACTCTACCCTGAATCCTGAATTTTACCCTGAACTCTGAACTCCAACCTGAACCCTGAACTGTACCCTGAACTCTACCCTGAATCCTGTACTCTGAACTCTACCCTGAACTCTGAACTCTACCCTGAACTCTGAACTCTACCCTGAACTCTACCCTGAACTCTACCCTGAACCCTGAACTCTACCCTGAACTCTGAACTCTACCCTGAACTCTACCCTGAATCCTGAATTCTACCCTGAACTCTGAATTCTACCCTGAACTCTACCCTGAACCCTGAACTCTACCATGAACTCTAAACTCTATCCTGATCCTGAACTCTACCCTGAACTCTGAACTCTACCCTGAACTCTGAACTCTACCCTAAATCCTGAACTATACCCTGAACTCTACCCTGAACCCTACCCTGAACCCTGAACTCTACCCTGAACTCTACCCTGAATCCTGAACTCTACCCTGAACTCTACTTTGAACTCTGAACTCTGAACCCTAAACTCTAGTTGAAAGTTTATTTGTCATTTACTATACTACATAGTATACTAAACTCTACCCTGAACTCTGAACCCTAAACCATAAACCTTGAACTTTGAACCCTCCAGCCTGAACGCTGACCTGTGAACAATGAACTGTGAATCCTGGACCCTAGACCTCAAACCACCACCTCTGACCCCTGACCCTGAGGGAGATTCACCTCTTTGAAGGTCCACTGTTAAGGCTTTCAGTCAGTCCAGACCCTCCCAACACTTACACACACAACCCCGCCTCGCTTTTATGTGTTTTGGATGAGACTGAGCCAGAAGAGAGAAAGACAGCTCATGTTGTCCCCCACCAGTGATGGCATCCCCCTCTGGGCCAATCAGTAACAAGATCTACAAATCTGAAAAAGGTCAAAGTTCAGGTCTGTACAAAGGAACAAAGTAAATACATTTTTCAGGCTGTTTGCATTGTCTGATGGGTTTTATTGTTTTTGGTATTTAAGGCTCGTAGCAACTGATAATGTAATAACTTCTTAAAATGTAATAAAACTGTTAATGTAATAAATGACTGGATAATATAATAACATCACATTATTACATTAACCGGCAATTATGACTTCATAAGAGATGTTTTCAACTGATTGTATCATCAGTATGAGTACCATCAGGATGAAGGAATGGACAAATAACTCGCTCAGCTTTATTATTATGGCGCTCTCATATTCTGCTATTGTTATGTTCCCACTGGCCCCCCTCTGTTTCATCATGGGGGGGGCAGTGTGTGTGCGTGTGAGAGTGTGTGTGTGTGTGTGTGTGTGTGTGTGGGGGGGGGGGGTTGGTGGAGGGGGGTGATAAGAAGATAAGAATAGCAGAATATGAGAGCGTCATAATAAATAAAGCTGAGTGAGTTACTGCTGTCTGTCTGCTATGTGCTGTAATGAAGGATTGAGGTCCGACTATTTAACAGCTACCATGGTGTCAGTGACTCTGTCATCACACACACACATACACACACACACACACACGACATAGCTCTCTCACTCTGTTACTTACATAAGTGCACACACACACACACACACAGTAACTTGAGTACACGAAAACTCATATACACAAACATGCAAAACACACAATAACACACACACAGAAACCGAGACAAACACATGCACAACATACACCCACACACACACTCTCTCTCTCTCTCAGCAGCTGCGAGGGCGAGCCAACATGATGTATAGTCAACACCTCATCACATCCACACTGGGTCGACACCAACAATGTGCTAACAGCTTAGGGAGCGCTTGATTTGTCTATCCCAGCATGCCAGGTGGGCTGGCACACTGATGACCATGACACTGAAGAGCTGGTCTCAGTTTACGATGTCTAACTGACTAACACAGTCACACATGCAGATATATACTATACTGTACATAAATAAAGACTGTAGAGCTGAGTCTCCATGATGGAGGAACACTGTAGAAGTCTGTTAGTTAATAAAGTGTAAATCTGTATCAAGCAGCTAGAAGCAGAGAGCAGCTGAGTCAGCTTGTTGTGGTGTGGCTGTAGATCCATTCAGTAACGCTCTCAGTAAAAGTGAATAGTGTGATAAGGTGGATTTGGTTACTGTGACACAGTAAACTGTCTTGTCTTTAGCCCTAGTCTCTACTCCAAAACACTCTGAGTTGTAGCTTGAGAAGAGTCAGCTCAGTTAACCTGAACAAACTGTTAGCTAGCTAACTAGCCGGCAAACACACTGATGTTAATGTCAACATGCTAACGCTAGCTACTACTAGCTACGTTAGCTAGTGTGCTAATCAGATGTGTTAACAACAAGACAGTGATGTTAGCTGACCAGATACTATGGTTAGCTAGCTAACAAGCTGACATTATCTAAACACTAAATCAATCAGATGGATCAGTGATGAAATGATCAGTTCAGTCAGAAACAGACAGAAATTATCCATCTGTTCAATGTCTTGCTATTTTTGTGAGTCTTGCTCTTCCTGATGTTTGTTCTATATCATTCTGTTCTATGGTTGATTGTTGATCAGTTAAATCTAGTTAGGCTTGTTCTCTTGAGACAGACTGTGATAACTTGAACTTCAATTCTGTTGAGAAACACAATCAGCTGTTCACAGAGCTGAAGACCTCCAACATGGCCGCTCTCTATCCACATACAGACAGTAGACTATTCATACTCTTCTGCATTAGGAGCAGCTGGGTACTTAATACTCAAAACAAATAAATGTATCTCACTGAATTGCTTTTGAAGTCACACTGCATCAACAGTGGGATGTAGTGCAGGTTAACCCTCCTAAATTCAGTTTAGCACCTTTTTATTTGTGGAATAGATTATGTGATTAGATTAGACTTTATTGATCCCCGTGGAGAAATTAGGTCGTTGGAGCACAAAAAGTAACAGGATACAGCAGGGAAAAGACAAACAGAGGAGGCTATGAGCAAAATAAAAGAGTCATATAATAATATGCAATGAAATGAGTAACAGACTAATAATACAATAAAGCAATATAGAAAAATAAACAACTGTGGGGTTCTGTAAATGCCAAAGTTTATCGCATTTTTAGCCTGAGGGAAAATTATGTTTTTCTGAAAGTAAGAGTGTAATTGACCTCATCACTGATCAGCAGAGATCCTGCAGACCTGAAGTGATGTTTCACTCGGGTCAGGCCTTACACCCTTTGTCCCATCGATGAGACTTCAGGACTTTTTTTTGTTTTTTAGCTACCCAGCTGTTTCTAACAGGCTTTCCTCTTTCGCTGTCCAACAAGCCTCAGATCTGCCCCACACATCTGAAAACCTCACTGATAACCCTGATAGAAACCTGATAGAAACCTGATAGAAACCTGATAGAAAGCCTTCACCTGATCACACACTGCAGCTGATGAGGAGAAACTCGGCTTGTTTTTATAGCCAGCCCGTCCCAGACCAACACACACACACACACACACACACACACACACACAAATGATGTAGAAAGACTGTAGAAAAAACTCCCTGGACAATAACAATACACTGCACCATACATTTTATTATTAGTTGTTTGGGAACTAAAATATAACAATAATGTTCTTAGTCAAATAATCTGGTTAAAGCCGCTCTAGTCCAGATTTGACTGTTAAATATTAAAGCTAATAATAAAAATAAAAATGTGTTTTTAGTCAACGAGCCTGCTTCTATGGCTGTAACAGCAGTTTGTCTCCACTATTTCCAATGTATTGTTGAAAACAATGGGAGTCAGTGAGTTCAAACCTGCAGCAGAACAAACAGCAGGAGCTTCTGACTGGAAATACATCGCTGGGTTTAGACTCTTAAAGGTCCATATTCTCCAGTTTCCAGAGTTTTATTTTGTGTCTTTCTGTCCATTCAAAGCTGTGTGTGTGGTGTCATGAACCAAAAACACTCTCAATCCTTTTCTCCACGTTCATTTTCCAGCATCTCTCTGAGCCTTACCAAGAACAGGCCGTTTCTGTCTCCGTGTCTTTAAGGCTCATTAATATTAACGACCCTCCGTTCCGATCGGCTAACCGTTTCGAGAGCGAAACGTGAGACGCCGCGGCCCGGCGGCTACAGGTAGGGAAAACTCTCCGGTAATAAACGATGACGACCGCTCGACCGCTTTGAAAAAAACACTTTGTTAGTCTATTATTTCTTACAGAAATGATAATGAGCGAACCTTTGTGACGCCACAAAGTTACAGAAGTCCAAACGGCTCGTTTAGAGGCTCGCTTTTCTAATATGGATTGTGTGGATTTACTTTTGATACTTTCACCATGTTTAGATACACATCCAACTCCTTTATCATCACAGAGGAGAGGGAGTCCTGCTTTACATGATATGGGACCTTTAATAGGCAATATGGTGGTGATAGGAAAAAAACTAAAATTACATCAGTTCTC
>NC_136006.1:1064714-1066598 GCF_048128805.1 Centroberyx gerrardi | reverse complement strand
AGCAGGAATCTGCAGAGAAGCAGAAGCTGAAAGATTAGAAGCTTCTGGTGGTTTGGAAACGGCAGGAGTGAACTCCTTCTCAGTGTGAAGGTGTGTGTGTCTGTCTGTGTGTGTGTGTGTGTGTGTGTGTGTGTGTGTGTGTGTGTGTGTGTTCAGGCAGCAGAGCCATAGTGATGGAGTGTCAGTACGGACCGAGGAGGAAAGGACTGCAGCCCAAGAAGAACTCTGAACAACCTCAACTGCAAGACTACAAGGCCACCTGTCCTGCCAGGTGCACACACACACACACACACACACACACACACACGCACACACACATACATGCACACTTCACACGCACTCTGGTTTCTGATGCATCCGGCAGGCAGGTTGTGGTTTGTTGTGACTGAACCTCAGACATGAAGCTTCCTGACCTCTCCCTCTGAGCCTCATGATGCTTCCTGACCTCTCCCTCTGAGCCTCATGATGCTTCCTGACCTCTCCCTCTGAGCCTCATGATGCTTCCTGACCTCTCCCTCTGAGCCTCATGATGCTTCCTGACCTCTCCCTCTGAGCCTGACATGATGCTTCCTGACCTCTCCCTCTGAGCCTGACATGAAGCTTCCTGACCTCTCCCTCTGAGCCTCATGAAGCTTCCTGACCTCTCCCTCTGAGCCTCATGATGTTTCCTGACCTCTCCCTCTGAGCCTGACATGAAGCTTCCTGACCTCTCCCTCTGAGCCTGACAAGAAGCTTCCTGACCTCTCCCTCTGAGCCTCAGACATGATGCTTCCTGACCTCTCCCTCTGAGCCTCATGATGTTTCCTGACCTCTCCCTCTGAGCCTGACATGAAGCTTCCTGACCTCTCCCTCTGAGCCTGACATGAAGCTTCCTGACCTCTCCCTCTGAGCCTCATGAAGCTTCCTGACCTCTCCCTCTGAGCCTCAGACATGATGCTTCCTGACCTCTCCCTCTGAGCCTGACATGAAGCTTCCTGACCTCTCCCTCTGAGCCTCATGACACTTCCTGACCTCTCCCTCTGAGCCTGACATGAAGCTTCCTGACCTCTCCCTCTGAGCCTCATGATGTTTCCTGACCTCTCCCTCTGAGCCTCATGAAGCTTCCTGACCTCTCCCTCTGAGCCTCATGATGCTTCCTGACCTCTCCCTCTGAGCCTCATGAAGCTTCCTGACCTCTCCCTCTGAGCCTCATGAAGCTTCCTGACCTCTCCCTCTGAGCCTCATGATGCTTCCTGACCTCTCCCTCTGAGCCTCATGAAGCTTCCTGACCTCTCCCTCTGAGCCTGACATGAAGCTTCCTGACCTCTCACTCTGAGCCTCATGACACTTCCTGACCTCTCCCTCTGAGCCTCATGATGCTTCCTGACCTCTCCCTCTGAGCCTCATGATGCTTCCTGACCTCTCCCTCTGAGCCTCATGATGCTTCCTGACCTCTCCCTCTGAGCCTCATGATGCTTCCTGACCTCTCCCTCTGAGCCTGACATGATGCTTCCTGACCTCTCCCTCTGAGCCTGACATGAAGCTTCCTGACCTCTCCCTCTGAGCCTCATGAAGCTTCCTGACCTCTCCCTCTGAGCCTCATGAAGCTTCCTGACCTCTCCCTCTGAGCCTCATGATGTTTCCTGACCTCTCCCTCTGAGCCTGACATGAAGCTTCCTGACCTCTCCCTCTGAGCCTGACAAGAAGCTTCCTGACCTCTCCCTCTGAGCCTGACATGAAGCTTCCTGACCTCTCCCTCTGAGCCTCAGACATGATGCTTCCTGACCTCTCCCTCTGAGCCTCATGAAGCTTCCTGACCTCTCCCTCTGAGCCTCAGACATGATGCTTCCTGACCTCTCCCTCTGAGCCTCATGAAGCTTCCTGACCTCTCCCTCTGAGCCTGAC
>NC_136006.1:572214-697214 GCF_048128805.1 Centroberyx gerrardi | reverse complement strand
CAGCTGGTCAGTCAGCTGTACAGAGCAGGCAGCTGGCAGCAGGCTGGTTTTAACCTGCCCTCTGTAACTCTGCTATACAAGTTTAGCATTCTAGCTAACATTTCATTTCACCGGTGGACTGAAATACACTCGGAGACTCTTTTAACACGGCGACACTTGGGAACTGTTGGATTTCATGAATACATGAATATTTATTTCTGAAATTATTGATTCTTGCCGCACACAAAAAGTTTAGGAGCGCTCCTTAACTTCTTATCTCATGTAAAATAAAGGAACTTTTTCTAGAGACTTGGTGGGCGGAAAGAATCAATACTTTTAACTTTAACCATCAAATCAGTTTACTCAACAATTCCCATCAGAAGACTAAAACACTTAATGGATTCACATGTTTCATTTTGTTAAAGTCAGTTTCCCAGGAGTTGCACAACCAGTGGGGGTTGGGAGGGTTGGGAGGGGTGTGTGTGTGTGTGTGTGTGTGTGTGTGTGTGTGTGTGTGTGTGTGTGTGTGGGAGGGGGAGGGGTGGGGGGGTAAACCCTAAGCCTAACCCTGACTGTAACTCAACAGGAAACTAGCTAATTGCTAATGCAGATGACCTGTCAGAGCACAGTTCAGCTCAAAGCTAAGCTAACACATGTTCCTTCCTCCTCACTGGTCGTGACGTGGCTGCAGCCCGTAAACACATCAGCTCCAGTTCTTTCCTTACAGCTACAAGACGGGCTCTGAAGCTGTACATGTTATATTCTCTGGAACATACAACCTTAGAAATCCTTAAAAGCCCTGCGTTTCTTTCCATTTCATGACTTAGTTCATCTAAATTTCATAATTAAAGAAAACCAGCAAATAAATCTTTGATGCAATTTATCAAACAATTAGACATGACAACTTGTGGATTGAAGTCATGTATGTTGTGGCTGTATGTGTGATCGTGTTGACCGTGTAACACGCAGCAGGATAATGTTGCACAACCCCGCAGCCCAGAAAAGATCATGTGGCCTTGGGAGCCGAGTTATCAAATTACAGTCAATAATCAAACTAATCCTTGGTTATGTTTGGATATTTGAGGCCTGGACCGAGACGCTCGTTTCAACCATTTTCAGCGTGAAAACCACAGCGGTTTCTCCAGGCAGAGCGACGGCACGCAGTGATTTTAAAATTAAAACTGTCAAATAGCGGGTGTTGCCACCTGCCCCGCGCCCCACTCTCCTGCAGCAGTTAAAAATAACCAGCAGAACGCTTGCAGGGCAGAAAAGCCTCCTGCGTTATCTCAAAACCCAGATCAAATGCTCAGCTGGAATCCTGATCCCCACAGGCCCTTATATGAAGAAAGCAAGGCAGAGCGGCCTTATGGTGAGACAACTGAACATTGTGTACAAATCGATAACAGACATACAAAGCATGGCGCCGGATAAGATCGATCACTACTGACTCAACGACAGACACGTGCAGGGAGAGGAGGTGTGGAGTTATGTAGAATAACTGGAGTTTGGTTTGAGAAATGTGAGCAGGCCTCATGTGTCAGGTGGGTCCGGTGCAGGTAGAGGGTTCTGGTTCACGGTCCCATCGAGTCTCGGCCTGCTGTCGTAATGAAGTGACAGTGTGTGTGTGTGTGTGTGTGTGTGTGTGTGTGTGTGTGTTGGGACTCACTCTGTCGCTCGGTTCCACCTTGGTACCCCCCAGGAACCACTCGACAGCGATGCCTTCGTACGACAGCTCGCACTCGAAGGTGGCGGTCTCCCCGGCCGTCACAGTTACATCCTTCAGAGGCCGGGCCAGGCCGATCACCCGCGCTTTGGATTGGGGAGAAGACATGGTTATTCCCCCCCGCAGGTCAAAATCCCAAGAGAAAAGCAGCTAATCCTTAGTGGCTAATCCTCATGGTTTGGCTGAGCTGCAGGCGGGCCACTGCTCCAGAGCCCCAAAGCCCTCAGGACAACTGGAGACCTCCGCCCGGGACTTGGCACTGGGGGGTCGAGCTCATTAGCATACGGGCCGCCGTCAGATGTATATGGTCGGCGGCCACCGGTGAGGGAGGGGGTGGCCTCCTCCCCCTGCCAATCGCCGACAGCCCGTTCTAGATAAGGCATGCGGCTTCTAAAATAACCGCGGGGCCTGATTGGCTGAAGGCCCGCCCCTGCCAAAACACCGGGGCGAGCCAACCTGTTCCTGTCAATCAACGGCCTGGAATTTTCCGGGAAAAGGAGAATGCCCCGCTCGCCGGCTCGGGAGTTACCCAACGGCACGTGCAGAAGCGCCGACGTCACGGGTCGGCCCGCCGTGTCGTAACGCCTTCATGCAACTTTCTGTCATTAGTTTGATGACAGACAGAGAAACGGGACGCGAGTCTGGATTAACAAGCTTCCTCAACTATTTACGACACGCTTCCTCACATGCCGCACTAAAAGCCCTTAACACCCAGTTAAAGGCTGGCTGGCTGTCAGGGGGCAGCGATACTCAGATGATAGCCGGACCTTCACTTTAATCAGCCGGCTGTCAGGATGAATACTTCACCGGCAGCCTCTCATTAAACTGCTGACAATTATCTCTGCTGGGAAATGAATGTAAAGTTTCACCATCTGTCTGAACGGCTGCCATGTTTGGAAAGCTGAAATACTTTGAAAGTCCAAAGTTTCAGATTCAGAAAACTCACTGAGCGTCTCAGGATCTGTTTTCTCTGTATCGCCCAGTTTAAGACCAAGCAGTAAACACATTATTACATATTTAGATAATGCATAAACAGCTGTAAATATAAGAAATATGCAGCAGAGAAGTCCGTATGTACTAAGCTAAGATAAAAACTTTCACTTTTAAACCCTGTACAGCCCAATTTTAGCATCTATAAACCATTTAGACGTCTTTTAAACAACTAAATGGTTTATAACATAAATTTTCTCAGTGGATAGGAAATGCTTGGTCAAGTAAAATTTTAGATTAATTGTTTTAATTGGATGTAGAAACAACAAATTTATAGAGCTGTCTGCATTTCACCTTGGGTAACTCTTACATTTTAGAGAGTATTTCACATCACTGTGCTTGTCTGGATGAGTCAGTATTTCACATTAATATGTTTCTGTATAGAAGAAGAAATGGAAAAGTACAGATACTAAACAACATTCCAATATGCTCACTTAATATGTGACCTTTGACCCATATTTACACCTCAAGTGAGCGTATAGGAATGTACTTTTCCATCTCCTCCTCAACAATAGGGAATATTTCCTGTAGATTTATCAGCAAACCGCCTTATCTCTGCGTTGGATAAGAGTCTGTGTGACAAAACTCAGCAGGTCAAACCTTATCTTGGCCAGATAAGTGAGTCTGTGTCTGTGTGTCTGTGCTGCAGGATTCGAAAATTCAGAAAATCAAGCCTGATTTTGTGTGAGAGCTGACAGTGTGTGTGTTGTCAGTTGTGTCAGTGGTTTTCTGTCTCATCTCTCTCACCTTTCACTCGGAGCTGAGCGTTGGATTTGGCGTTCGCTGCCGAGAAGTCGACGCCTCCGGCCATGTCCTTACGACAGTTATAGAGGATCAGCATGTGTCTGCTGCCCTCCTCCTTGATCTCCACATCCTGAGGACAACAGTCTGATTCACTTCCGATACACAAAGTTCAACATGTGAAGAGAAAGTCTACTTCAGTAACCATAAAGAATTAGTAGCATCTCAACTTCTCAATGAGTCTGATATGAAAACCTGCTCATACAAAAGGTTTTTCAATATTTAAATCTGGAAATCTGGAAATGAACTGAACCTAGGCTCAGTGGAGATGTTTATATCTGCTTTTTTTTATATCTGCTAATTTATTCCTACTTCACAAGTTTTTGCTGTAAATAATATATATTTACAGTTGGACATCATAAAGAATGAGTCCTTAATTCTTTATTGTATATATTCTTTATGCAGCATGTATGAATTCTCAATTCCTAAGTCTGTTTCTTTTGGACTAAGTAGTCCTGGTTTTCTCAGTGTTTTTCATCATCTTGTGTTTGCTGACTCTTACAGGAGACTGGTGCAGAGCCTCTCCTTTCAGTTTCCAGCTGCCGTGGATGTCATCCGCAGAAATCTCCGTCTCAAACTTAGCGGTCTCGGTCTCTGTCACCTCCACGCTGTACAGCGGACGCACGACCTTAATGTCGCGCTCTGCAGGGGAAACCGCATTATTAACACCAGAAGGAAAGTCAGTCTGCCACAGAAACCAGAGAGCAGCTGAAACATGACATGTTGAGCAGAAAGCTGTGTGTGATAACTGGTAAAAACTCATATACAGTTGACATGTTGGGCGAGTAGCGGACGCTCTTGTCCAGAGCGACTTACAGTTTGTGCAGAAGCAGAATAAGTGGCAACACTTGACAACAACCCAACTCTATGAGGCATTTCTGTCCTGTCAACAGATGCTTTATAAACGCCTTATAGAGCTTTATGACTGGATCATAACGCTTAGAAGGACATTTATAAATAGTTATGTACACATTTATGTACACATTAAGCTTTTATAAACTATTAATACATAATCAATAGTTTACAAATGCTTTATTGGATGTTATAACTTGATTCAAACTGCTTATGAAAAGTAATGTTAAGAACAGTTTGCAAATTCTTTAGTGTTGTTATGACTTCTAAATGTTTCTTAGGATACTTACACATATATAAAGCCTTCATAAACTATTAATAAATGAATCAAATAGTTTACAAATGCTTTATAACGTGTTACAATTGGATTATAACCATTCAAGGACAGCTAGAGATGTTATAGACACATTAATAAAGCCTTTATAAACAATGAGATGTTTACAAACACTTTATAGAGTGTTAAAACTTGATTATAAACACTTATAAGGACATTTTCAGGAGTTATACACACACTGTCAAAGCAAATAAACAAATAATAGTTTACAAATGCTTTAGGTGTGATAACTTGGCCTTATAAGTATATATAATCAATTATAAATACTAATACACAAACCGATAAAGATTTCCTAATCTATTAATTAAATGCTTTTTTTTTTAGAAATGCTTTTGAGAGCAGTATAACAAGATTATGAACAGTTATAAGGACATCTGTACATAATGTTATTTACATTATGTCTGCATTACTTCAGATGTCCTTACAAGTGTTTCCACATCCAGCTCTAATGCTCTGCAGGCTTTATAGCGTTGGATTATCCTCAAGTGTTATTCATGTATCGCCAACATCACAGAATCACAGAATCAGAGCGAGGGCCAAAATCTCAGCGATACACTGGAATATTGCTGAATATTGACGGGGCATCGATCAGGCGGAGGGGGAGGAGGGTCGGGCGGAGGGGAGGTGAGCTGCGGCCGGAGAGGCGGGGTTTCGGCGAGCGGCGGAGGCAGAGCGACTCTGCATCCTGATTGGGTGGGAGGATCGTTCCGCCGGAGGCATTACCTTCGATGTTCAGGTTGGCTGTGGTTTTGTCGGTGCCACAGTCGCAGGTGTACGCTCCGATGTTGCTCTTCGCCGCCCTCTTGATGATCAACATGCGCTTCTTGCCGTCAGATTGGATGAGAATATTCTTGGAGGGCGTGATTTCGTTACCGTCTTTGAACCATGTGACCTCGGCCACGGCCTTGCTCAGTTCACAGACCAGCATCACCTCGTCTTTCTCCACAGCGGTGTAGTTCTGCAGCTTGACTGTGAAGTACAGGTCTCCCTCTGCAAGAAAAACACATCACACCACACCGCTCAGCTAAAAACACTGACTGCTGTTTCTGCAATAATACAGATATGTTTACTTCATCAGTGCCTAAACAGAACACACTGGGCTAGTTTGGCATGTGAATTAATAACTAAATTCTAATGTCAATAGGTGTTTTATAGTGATGGGACGATATGCTTATCTTACAATACAATTCGATACATGAACTGGGGTTCAGGATTCAATGCAACCAATGACAATAATATAATTTGGATGGAGAGCTTGTGAAACTGTGATGGTCAAGAGTCTCATTAGTGATTACTACAGCAGAATAACATGGAGCTGATATCACCATTCATGTTCCTGACAGCAGAATAACATGGAGCTGATATCACCATTCATGTTCCTGACAGCAGAATAACATGGAGCTGATATCACCATTCATGTTCCTGACACAACATACGGATTTTCACTTTTGTATCGCGATATATTGAATTTTGATATATCGTCCCATCCCTACTGTTTTAAAAGGGACATTAACACCTATGGCAGTTTAACTTTAATTTCTCTCTGTGTGTCTGTCCCTGGGTGTCCAGAGTTAAGCCAGTGATACTCACCAAGCACAGTGAGCATCGCCTCTGAGGTCTTGCCCATGGCTTCCACTTTGATCATGGAGGTGTCGTCGATGGAAACCTCCTTGAAGGCCAGGCTGTGGACCTTGCCGTCCTCTGACATGTGGACCACCTTGCTGGGATGCAGGCGCATGTCGTTTTTATACCAAACCACTGGGATCTTGTCATGTGAGAGTTCGACGCTGAACTCGGCTGTCTCGCGCTCCTTCACTGTCACGTCCTTAATTGGCTTGATAAATTCGAGGCGAATACCTGCCAAACAGAATTAATATAACAGGGAGATTTTAATACAAGGTTTTAACACATTTGATGGATCCATCTAAAAATAGATCCATCTAACCTTTAATGATCAGCTTGCCAGCTGTCCTCTTGTCCTCTGCCTCAAACATGTATTTGGCTTCATCCTCATATCTGGCGGATTTGACCACCAGAGTGTGTCTTTTTCCCTCCATCAGAAGTTCAAACTTATCATCACTTGACAACTCCTGAGATCCCTTCAGCCAGCGGAAGCTTTTGGGCTCTCTGGACACTTCCAGCTCAAATCTCGCCTCATCCTTTTCGTACACGTGAATGTCGCTGAGCGGCGTAATGAATGAGACTGGGAGTTCTGTCAATTCAGAGAGATACAGTTAATATCAAACTGCAGATGAAGTGCCAACGACTTAAAACATCGGATCACGTAAATCCGAGTGTTCAGGTCAGTAAATAAAAGCCCAACGGGGCAAAAAATGTCACCATAACACAAAAGAGTGTGTTCTTGTTTTTCAAAATGCAATAGTGATGACCATACATGTGGACAGTACTTCAGTAAATCACCACTGCATTTTATAAAGCAACAACAGGGTTTTTGTGTTATTTTTTGCAGCAACAAAAACTGAAGTACAACACAAAATAAGACGGACGGACAACAAAATTTCAGAAAAATGTGAAGCAGCAAGAATATCCATGTGCTCAAGCCTTTCATTTTCCAAAGAGAAAGACGTGAGCACAGCACTGCGCCTGGACATGTGTAAGACTCTGCAGACAGGACAAGAAGTGAAAGCTCACCCTTCACTTTCAGGTTAGCAGAACACTTGGCGTTGGCGGCGGTAAACGCCACTTCGCCTGTCTGGGGGACTTTGCAGTTGTACAAAATCAGAGTGTGTTTGGCACCGTCTTCCACAATCTCAACATCCTGCAGATGGCCGAGCAAAGGTCAGGGTATTTCAACGAAACATTAGGAATCACAGAAAGTGATTATAGCAAGGCTGTGGTCAATTCACTTTCATTCAATTTCAATTTAAGAGTGAAAATAAAGTACAATTCGTTGCTAAGGAGAGATCATACATTCTCATATCCCTTGGACATGAGGTTGGACATGATGACTTTTTCAAGCCAAAATCTGGACTGAGAAGGAAATCCACTTCCTGGTTTGCTTGAATTGAAAGTGAATTGAACCATGGCTAAGAGAATATCTGTTAGACTTTTTTCCAAAGGACATACGGCAGAGGGACTGAGGACTTCTCCATTGAGTTTCCACTGGCCATGGACATCATCCTCAGAGATCTCAACCTCGAAACGAGCCGTCTCTCCATCAAACACCTCGGCACCGTACATTGGCCGAAGCACCTTGATGCTGCGAGCTGACGTTTACGAGAGGGAACATTTTAAAGATTCAAACATTTAGGAATTCACACAAAATGAAAACAAATAAACACATACATATACACATACATACATATAAATACATAACAGACACAACAGACAATGGACAGACAGCAGGGCTGAAGCAGGTGTGAGGGTAAGAACCCAGAAAAGAGAGAAAAGGTGCCAAAAGACGCAAAAGATGTTATTTGGCTCATTATTAGAGGTAGAGCCCTCGCTTTTGGCACCATATAGAACCTCCTTTAAAGGTGCTATATGGAAACCTCCTTTATTGTGCTTTATGCAACCCATTCATAGGGCCATAAACAACCAAATGGCTCTTAATAATGGCTATAACAGCCATAATAATAATACTGTCATATTGCAATTGTTATAAAAAAGCAAAACAAAGGATTGTACATGGGCCGACAGGGGAGATATTGGTGCTGAAGGTACAATCCTGAACATGTGATTTCAACATGTCATTAGGAGGAAGGAACGTCTGAGGAGCCACTTGGTTCTATATGGAACTACTAGGTGCTGAGGGCCACGGTTCTTCAAACAGCACTGAAGAACTACAAAGGGGTTCAAATGCTTCTTCAAAGAGTGATGGTTCTGTTATGAGACCAGTGGAACCATAACGAACATCTGAAGAAGCATTTTTTTTAAGAGTGTACAAAGTGACAGACAAAAGCACAGACAAAACAACGAACAGACAATCAGAAAGGCCCAGGTTAGGGTGGAAGGACACTACAAGATATCTGGCCTGATTTCCCCCAAATTAGGCTGATAATCAGGCTTGAAATTACGCAAAATAACTTCCCAGAGAGCTGAGCACTCTGATCTTATGCAACTTTGATACTCTTGTAGTGTGTTTCTACCATGTTGGGCAGGGTGGAGTGATAAGAGCCAAGATCAAGGCATGGAAAGTAATAGTTAAGAAGTGATAGAAAGTGCAAAAGGTAAGGAGGTGGTGACTGGGAGTGAGGTTAGGAGGCGGTGCAGGTGAGATGTAGGCTGAAGACCTGCGTTTTCAGTCTGCATCAAAAACTGGGAAGTTGCCTTAATAGCGGTGATTGCCAAGTGGGATTATCTTGACCACAAAAACAAAATCTCAAAATTACGCAGATGATCTCTGTCTTTACCTTCAATGTTAAGTGTTGCTGTCGTCTTGTCTGTTCCACAATCACATACGTATTGTCCTTTGTCTTTGTCCCCGACTTTCTTGATGGTGAGGGTCCTGCGTTTGCCCTCAGCTTTAATAAACAGCATCTTAGAGGCTTTGACCTCGGCCTCATTGTGGTACCACATGACATCGACCTCTTTGCTGAGCTCGCAATCTAGAACCACCTCGTCTTTCTCCACTGCAGTATAGTCCTGCAGCTTAACTGTGAAGTACGCATCGCCCTCTGGAATAGGGAAATATTGGGTGACTCTCAATATGTAGTGCATATATTGTCTCAAAATCAACATCAGTCTCAATATATAGCACATACATATACAAAACACATACATATATAGAAGACGAAGGACAAGACAGTCAAAGTACACAAAAAAACACAAGGAACACAAACACAAGAAGGACACAAACAATGTCTCACAAACAAACAGTGCTCAAGGTCTTCGGTGGACCTGCACAGACACAAAGTTGTGACACTAGTTGTAGAGAAGAGTGAAGGGAAAGGGACACTGGAAGAGGACAGAGAGAAGACAGGGTCTTGGTTACCTATGACCGTCAGGTTGGCCATGGAGGGAATTCCTTTGGCCTCTGCCTTAATCTGGCAGGTATCGTCTAGAGTCACTTCCTTTATTTCTAGGATGTGTTTCTTTCCATCCACATGAGTGAGCACCGTTCTGCTAGGATGGATTTTAACGTCGTTCTTGTACCAGGTGACGGGTACGTTCTCATGAGAGAGCTCCAGCTCAAACCGAGCTGTTTTGCCCTCCTTCACTGTTTGGTCCTTTATCGGCGAGATAAATTTGAGCCTTATACCTATAATGTATTAGTAAGGCATATTCATATGAGTTAGTTCGAAAGAGGAGGCAACCAACTCAATGAATACTGGAGTTGTGATGATTCTTAAGCAGGATAAAAGTTCTGTGATGGTCCAGCACTTACCCTCCACTGTGAGTCTAGCTGTAGACATTTTTCCCAAAACCGCAATAGTATATTCATCCTCGTCATCAAACTCACAGCTGTTGATGATCAGCATGTGTTTCTTTCCATCATCAATAACTTCATATTTGGGGCCTGGGGTGATGATGTCAGCGTCTCTATACCACATGACCTTAGACACATCCTTTGTGATGGTGCATTCAAACTTAGCCTGTTTCTTTTCAGGCACAGAAACATCCTTCAGTGGGACAACAAAGTCCATTTCGATTTCTGGGAGGTGTGAATAATGGTTAAAAATGACACTTGATCACTGAACAGTTTCTTCACCAACACAACACTACACCAACACAACACCATTCTACAGACAGTGGCCAGTTTACTGTGTACACCTATGTAGTACTGGGTTGGGCCTCTCTCTGGCTCCAGATCAGCCTGAATTCTTCAGAGTTTGGACTCTAGAAGGTGTCTGAAAACCAGGAATACCAGTCGATACTGATGCGATGACCTCATGCCACTGCTGCAGACTAGCTGGTGGTACATCACGCTACAAACAGCTCATCCCATCTTATCCCACAGACGATCTACTAGCGACATCTGGAGACTGTGCAGGTCATTCAAGTAAAATGATGTCACTGTCCAATGCCTGGGACCATTCAGAGAGACTGCATGCGATCCTGCTGGGGGAATCCATGTGACCAAGGCTAAACTGTTGTCATTAAGGAACTCCCCCTAGTTGGTACCACAGGACCTTCAGCATGCCAGGACACTCCCCAGATGATTACTGTACTGTTGACACGAGGCAGGATGGGTCCATGGTCTTGTGAAGTCTGCACCAAATCTTGACTCTGCTTTCATCAAGATGCAACAAAAATCTGGATTCATCAGACCAGGTGACATTTTTCTTCTCCTCAGTCGTCCGGCGTTGGTGATCAAATGCTCACTGGAGCCGTTTCTTCCTGTTTTTGGCTGATGGGAAGAATCCGGTGATCCGCTGCTATGGACTATCCTAACACTAAGGCCATGTGACTCACTGTCGATCCATTTTCATGAACAAGGTATGGTGTAACTAGTAAACTGGCCACTAAGTGTAGATTTT
Organism: Centroberyx gerrardi; assembly: GCF_048128805.1. NCBI lineage: Eukaryota > Metazoa > Chordata > Actinopteri > Beryciformes > Berycidae > Centroberyx > Centroberyx gerrardi. Next base: position 686,095 of record NC_136006.1, on the reverse strand, counting down.
ACATAAAACATATAGAAAACATACAGACAGATATACAGCACCATATTGAATTCGTCGACATTCTTCCATTTTCTGGAAGAATGTCGAGTCTCACGTAACACAACACAAGTTAACGTTTCACACCGAACATAGGACAAACAAACAAATACAGGACACCATATTGAACTTCTGGAATAGTGGCCATCTCAAAATACATTTTCTTCTCGTCTTCTTGGGCTGCATCGAGTCTCAAAGAACAGTTCAAATCTACATTTCACACTGAATAAATAATGAATGAAATACCACACGCATTTATGTAGGAAACCGGTGTAGACTGGTCAATTCGATTAAATAAAGAGCTAAGGTCCGCACTCACATGCCAGAAAACTTTATTTTATTGTCAACGGACCTTACACCTTTATTTTACAGTGAATATTCAAAAAGCACAGTACATAAATATCGGCATACTGGATTCCAGGAGTGCTGCTTACCTTTGACTGTGAGCATGGCGCTGGTGATGGCGTTCAGAGCCTGGTAGGACACTTCACCAGCCTGGTCCAGCTGACAGCTTTTCAGGGTGAGCTTACGTTTTGCTCCCTCAGCTTGGATGTCACACATCTGAGGAAGAAAAACATATATAAATGAGAAAGTCGACATACAGCAAGCCATGCATTGTTGTATTAAAACAGAAAACGTCTCACCGGTGATCTGGTCAGGACCTCTCCTTTCAGTTTCCATTCCCCGGGAACATCGTCCTCGGAGATCTCTGTCTCGAACATGGCATCCTCCTTCTCAACCACCTCCATGCTGGAGATTGGCTTCAGGATCTCAGCCTCCCGCTCTGAAAAGACGTTTTATTAGTAAACAGAAATATATGCATGATAGATAGATAGATAAATAGATATGTAGATAGATAGATAGATAGATAGATAGATAGATAGATAGATAAACCTCCTAGCGTTAGTTTGGCGGTGTAGAGGCGTCCTTCCACCTCCATGGCATATTCTGCAACGTCATCAGGCTGACAGTTCTTGATAGTGAGCGTCAGCTCCTTTCCATCCTTCTTTATCTCCACCTTATCAGAAGGAGTAATTTCATTCTCTCCTTTAAGCCACTTCCAGTTGGGAGTGTCCTTGTAGAGCTCACACTTGAACGTAGCGGCTGCTTTGGGTTTCACATGCTGGTCTCTCAGTGGTTTCACAATCCAGTCTTTGATGATTTCTGTTGGAGTTAAACATTATTAAATCAGAGTCAATTGCATGCTGCACAGACCTGCACAGGTCTTCTTCATATCATTAACTAGACAAAGTGCACCTGGAAGATGTTTACTTTATGTTTTACATTTCTGGGGGAAGCACCGGTATAGATGTGTGTTGCAGTGTAGAGAGCAAATTACATGAAGCATCATCAGTTGAGTCCCCTACTGCTTACCAATCACTTTGACGTTGGTTGAAGTCTTGACATCCTCCTGGCCAGCCACTTCACAGGTGTAGAGACCAGCATCCTCCTCAGTGGAGTTCTGGATGGTCACAGCATGTTGCATTCCAATGATATTGATCTGAACCTTGCCAGCCAGTTTCTTCAGGATCTCACCGTTCCTCTTCCAAACCACATCTCTCTCTTTATTCAGCTCACAGGTCATGTACAGAGGCTGACCCTTCAGAGCTGAAGTCTCCTCCTCCAGCTCCTTGATCCATTTCACAGGCAGTTCTGTGAGAAGATAATAAATAAGGCATTGGTGAAGGCTTAAATAGGATTATAACATTTAGTTTTGTAAAAGATACAATTTGTTCCATAATATAAAAAGTTCAGAAACATTTGTACTTATTGGCAGAAGACTTTCCATTTATTTTCCCCAAAAAATATTTAATTACCTTCAACAATGAGCTTGGCTGTGCATGATATTTCCTTGCCGGCATTCTTGGCCACACAAGTGTATTCACCAGTGTCAGACAGCTGGACATCAATAATGTTCAGCTTGCGATCTTTGCCATCAGAGGTGAATTTGTGTTTGGGGCTCTCACGGAGGTTGCTGTCATCCTTCATCCAAGTAGTTATGGCAGTGGAAGGTGAAACCTCACACTCAAACACAGCAGATGAGCCAATAGACTCAGCCTCCTGCAACACAATGTTCTGGAGCTTCTTGATGAACTTCAGGGGCACAGCTTTGAGCTTGAATCCTGCGAAGGGCTCATCTGGTGGTGGTGGACCTTTTCCACCGGGCTTCAGCCCCCTGCCCCTGCCTTCACCAGGGGATGGGGTCTGCTTGGCTGAAATACAGATTAAAGACAAACAATCCATTCCACTTTGGTTTAAAAGGGCTTCTGTGACTGGCCAAGCCTTCACCATGTGCAAGCTTTGATGACAAGATAAGGATGTAGACCATAATAATGCTTTTCTGCTTAGCATAGTTCATATTGACCTTTGTCTATATACTGTACATATTTGTCTTTATGTTAGAGGCAGTCAGTCTTACCTTTCAGCCCTCTACCTCTACCTCTTCCTGCTTCTTCCGCCGGTTGTCCCTCTGTTCAAAAACAGTTAAAATGAATAGCCTGTACACAACATACTCATAGGTTAATGTCTTTATATAAACTCCAATACCAAGGGGAAAATGTAATGTCCACTCCAAAGGACAGTGAAATATGAAGTGATGGGAAATATGAAATGATGAGAGTGAATGGAAGGCATGGGTTCTAAACAATACAGACAGAACATACAGCATGAATACTGTAAATTTTCAACATTATAATGATGTAGTTTTACACCATGAAGAGATGGCACGATTAACAGAAATGTAAAGATGGAATGACTGATAAAAACACATGGTGAACTGACAGAAATGACATGATATGGAAATGACAGATACACAAATGACAGACAGGGTGACGATGAGTTTGACCAGACAGGATGATGCACAAAATGATGATGAACACCGATACAGGAATAAGATGGCCGACATTATATCACACATAAAATGCGATGATGTTGACGCTATTTAGATGGAGACACTGTGGTGGGAATGGGTTGAGATTATTCAGAGGATGAAGGGTGGGTTTTCTCAGTCGTCACCCAATCAGGTGGGGCAGCCACCGTCTCACCTCTCCTGGTCACCCCCGGAGCCTCCACAGCACCCTCCTCTCCTTCACCTTCCCAGTCCTCAGAGCCATAACTGTCCCGGGGAACCAGCTCCCAGCCCCAGGCCTCGTCCTCCTCCTGCTCCTCCTCCTCCGCCTCATACTCCTCTTCAAACACCTCCTCCTCCTGCTGGGTGGCGACCTTCCTCATCTGCACAGCTCCAGGAGAAACCTCCTTCACCAAGGGAATCTTCCCTTTACCAGGCTTCGCTGGTTCTGCAGCCTTCTCCTCCTCCGGTGTTGGCTTCTTAGGGACCTTTTTGAGGCTTACAGGTTCAATAGAGTCTTTTGGTGATTCCGCTTTGGGAATCCTTTTCACTTTTTCAGCACTTGGCTTCTTCTCAATGGGGACTGATTCCAGTTCTTTAGGCTTTGGCTTCTCAACTTTAGGTGATGGGGTCTTTTTCAGCTCAACCTTCTTGATCTGCTCCACAGGCTTCAAAGTAACGTCATCCTTCTCCTCTTTTTCCTTTGGAATGACTCCCTTCTTCAGCTGTAGTGGCTTGGCCTCCTCAGGAATCTTCTCAGGTTTCTTAACAGGAGCTGGCTTAGGAGACACTGTCTTCTCCACAGGAGTCGGCTCAGCCTCTGTCACCTTCTCGGGCTTCTTCTCAGGAGCTTTAGGTGTCTCGGTTTTCTTCAGACGGGCCTCAGGTTCTCGTTCTCTTGGAACTTCATCTCTACTCGTACGACTAGGCCGTCTGTCATCGGTGGGCTTCCTCTCTTTCTCCTCTGCTTGTGTCTTCTTCTCAGGCTCTTCAGCATCTTTGGATGGCCTGGAGAAGGGCTTCAGTTTGACGCTTTCTATCTCTTCTTCCTGTGGTGGGATTCTCTTCACTTTGGTTGGTGCTTTGCCCTCATCCAGCTCTTTTTCTGGAGTTTTCTTTTTATCTACTGGTTTCACCACCTTGGCTGGTGGCTCCTTTTTCTCTGCAGGAGCTTTCTCAGGTTTCTTAGGAGGTTCTTTGGCCTCCTCCTCTCTAGGGAGCCTCTCTACCTTCTGGAAAGGCACAGCGTCCCTCTCTGGCTTCTCCTTCTTGTCTTTCTCTGGCTCCTCTGCTGGTTTGGCAGGTCTCTCAAATGGTTTCAGTTTGACTATTTCTTGTTCTGGTTCATCTGAAGGCAATTTTTTCACTTTCTTCAAGGCTGCACTTGGCGGGGCAGGTTCCTCCTCCTTAGCTGCCTTGGGAGTTTTCTTCAGAGAAATCTTATCCTCTGGTTTCTCATCTTTAGGGGTGCGTTTCTGTGGGGTCCAAGAGTCTTTAGCAGAGTCTTTTGGTTCCTCTTCTTTAGGCTTTTTAATTTCTGGCTTTTTGTCCACAACTGCTTTCTCTCTAGGTTTCCTCTCCTCCACAGGTCTCCTGGTGGCTATTGACAGCTCCACAGCCTCCTCCTCATACACCAGCTCTTCAACATCAAAGACCGTGGTCTTGCTGACCTTCAGAGGTTTTCCTTCTTCTTCAGCCTCTTTAGATGGAACTGATGGAATCTTCTTCAGTTTGATAACCTCCTGTTCCTCTTCCATTTCCTTGATGACTCTGGTTGTTTTCCTCAAGGTGGGAATCTCAAATGTCCCCTCCTCTTCCATTTGAATTTTACCTTTTTTGTGCAGAACCATTTCTGAAGCAGCAAAGGTTTGACATTACTCATTGTCATTTAACTGACAGTACACATTAAATACACATACAATATGAACAGAATAAACAAAAACATAAAAAACAATTAAACACATTCTATCTCCACTGGGTTTAACATGAAGGTCATCCAAAAACAACTTAAGATCACAAGACAACACACACACACACACAAAAAGACATACAAGTAGACAGACAGCAGAAATAGACGATCCTTACAGAAACTATATGTATGCAAATAAATAGTGTTTGAACTGCATTTCAAACAGTTTTACAGTTTTCTTTGATATATACGTATGTATTGCTAAGCGTGCCAAATACAACTAATTCATGGTCATCAATTTTCTTTTATTTCTACTCTCCTAAAACGTTGTGTCATGTGCTAGATGTGTAATGAGAGTGTAATGTAAGTAGTGAACAGTGCTCCTACCTTTCTTGACTCCTCCTGGTGCTTGGACGGGTCCCTTGGTTTCATCTAATACAGAGGTATAGTTCAGAGAGTTGTTAATTAGACCATTTAATAAGTAGTGCACAACAATTTCAGTGACTGAAAAGGGAAGGTCCTTACATAAACTGTAAGAATTTGTCACCAAACACATCCAGAAGTAGTAAATCCTCTATAGACTGAATGTGTTTGACACATTCAGAATGAATACAAATGTGATTGAGATGCAAAGCAAATGCAGCTCAATGTCACATTATTTAGTATGATGACTCCAGAAATAAAGACAAAGAGGTGAAGTCATGTTATTTTGTGCCCAAGGAGAAATGTTTGCATGCACTTGTTGGTTTCATTCACAGTACAGTGAATTACTGAGTTACACAAAGAGCAGGACAGGCAACATGAAAAGACCTGTATTGCTGTTGCAAGTCATACCTACCTGGCCAAAAGATAGGCCAAAAAGCAAATAAAGCAATACAGTAAAGACATACAATCAAAAACAGTCAGTGTGGTTTACATAAAAGATAGTCAACATTTGCAGTGATATGAAATAAAAGCAAAGAATGTGTGTTTGGATGGATGGGTTAAGATGACAAGAAGAAAAACCCAAGCAAGAGGATATTTCCTTCACAGCCCGTCTGAGAAGCTCTACCTGTCTCAGGAGCTATCTCCTCTACCATGACTGGTTTGTCTTCATCCTTGCGTGTCTTGGTTGGCTCTTCAGCCTTCAAGACGGGCTTGGTCACTTCAAGTATAAAAAAGATTAAATTGAAGCATCTTACACACAAAATATTCCTAAGTGCAAATTTAAGAACACACTGTCACTCTAAGCATTACCAAGATGTTAGTATGTAATTTCAAGAGTAGTTTAAGTTATCATCTGGATACCTGGCTTGGTTTCTTCTTGTGGAGTTATTTTCTTCTCTGCCTTCTTAGCTTTGTCAGTGACTTCAGGCCTTTTGGCTTCTTCTTGAACTTTTACAGCAGGCTGCGGTTTGCTCACTTCAAGCACAAGGTATACATGGAATTCAACAAAAAGTGCCACAAACTAAAACATCACATTCTAGCTCAGAAATCGTAATATCAAAAAGATGTTAGTTGGTTGTTCTATGTTCATATCGTTGTAAATGTTAGGTAACTACCTGGCTTGCTTTCTTTTCTTTCTACAGCTTTCTGTTCTTGCACTCTGATAGTAGGCCTGGTCTCCTCAACGACTTGGGTAATATCTTGGGGTGCTTCAGGATAATGTTAAAGATTTATATTTGCTCAAGAACGACATTCGTTTATGAATGCCTTTAGAAAAGTACACAACAACACATATAACCACTGAAAACAATTAGAAGAAACAGATGAGTACCTTCTTGGGGACTGGCTCTCTTTACCAGTGGCTCTTTGGCTTGTGGCGGCGACTCCTTTTTCTTCATAGGAACTTGGAATAAAATCATACTACAGTCAGAATCACACAAGACTGATGGGGTGAGCACTGAACCACACAAAGACAAATACACACAGAACACAGAGAATGCACAATGAAATCTTAAGAGGTTAAGGTGTTTTGCCACTTGTACCCTTTTCAGGAAATATCTTCTTTGCAAGAAATATCCTTCACCTTGTCTGTGCTAATCATTTTCTCCAACTTACAAACTTTTGAGTATATTAAGAGTTTGCAGTACAGAGAGGTACAATGGAACATGACGGACACGACGACAGACTTACAAAAATAGTTAGAAGATTCCAACACAGAACATGAAACCCACAATGTGGGGTGGTTCAGATATAAACCAGTAGTAAGATGAAAACAAGAGACTGTCTCATTCGACAGCATGAAGTCACGATGAGGGTTCTTCACAATGAGCAAGAGTATAGTTTGTGCCCAAACAAAATGGGTGATATGAAATGATAACCTCGAGATGATGACGACGACGAAGAGGTATGAAACTAATAAGTCCTTGAGATAATGACGACGAAGAGGTGGAGGAGGATGTTTGGTGCTCTGATGAAACACGCATTTGGTGACACATAACATTTTCCCTCTATACCTCTAGAAGATGCTTGGAGGGCTTGCTTTTCTGGTCCCAAGGGCGATGCCCTGGTTTCTACGATGTTCTGAAGCACATGCGCTTCTCCCTCCTTTCTGCATGTGGTATCAACTCTCTGAAGAGGGACGTGTCTGTCGCCTTTGTCTGTAGCAATTTCTAGGCAAGATTGTTCAACTTCTGATTCCCATGTCCTGGTGGCAGCTTCCCCATATTCTGGATACATTTTGGAAGTGTCTGTTTTGTAGTCAGTCTTTTTCTCAATGACCTTTGGTTTGGATTTATCTGTTACTGAGGGTTCTCCTCCTGTGGGCTCATGCCTGGGCAGCATACCAATAACATCAGCTTTTGACTTTGGAGTGACAATTGTTGCAGGTTTGTTTTTCTCAGGAACCTTCACTGACTGGGTTTCCTGAACAGTATCGACTATCTCCTCAGATGGATACATTCCCTGACCTCTTTTTGTAGGGAACTCAAGTTCCCTTGGAGATGTTCTTTCAGGCATGCTGACCTCAGCCTTTTTGGAGTCAGGAGTGAATGATTCTCTTATTTCAGTCAGCTCCTGACTAGTTGTTTTCCTGCCTGCCATTTTCTCTTCTACTGTATCTTCCACTATCACGGTTTCAATGGCAGGTGTAACTCGAGTCTTTCTTTCAACTTTGTCCAGCGTTGTTATTCCTTCAATGGGAGCAACACTGGCATATTTTTCTTTAACTGTGACTACATTGAACTGTGTTCCTTCAACTGCCATCTGCTCAGTTTTAGCTGAGACCTGTGCTCTTTGTTTTGGATATTCTACTTTATTTGGAGTAATGCCCTCTGACATCATTTCCTCTGTTCTTGTTGTGATATCTCTAACAATTTCTTCAGTTCTGGTAGATTTTTCTGCCACATCTTCCGCTATCACTGATCTTTTAGATGTGACCTCCATCACAGGTGTAACTACTGCCTTTCTTTCAATGTGTTCCACCTTCATTTTCATCCCCTCACTGGGAGTAACTTTGGCTGGTTTATCTCTAACTGTGACTACATTTGACTGAATTTCCTCAATTGTAATCTCTTCAGTTTTATCTGCTTTCTGTCCTCTTTCTTTTCGAGTTACTTCTGTCTTTGGAGTCATGCCCTCTGACATAATTTCATCTTTTCCGGTTGTGATGTCTCCGACGTGTTTTTTAGTTTTAGTGTGTTCTGGAGACACCTCTTTAATGGGTGTCACTGAAGCCTTTCTTTCCATTTGTTCCTGTTCAGTTGCTCTTATCTCGGTTTTGTCTTTTTTGGAAATCATTTTGATGAATTTGTCTTTAACTGTCATTGCTTTGGAATGGACTTCAAATGTAATTTCTTCAGGTTTAGCTAATTTCTGTACTGTTTCTGAACCACCTTGCCCAATTAATGACTCTTTAGATGTCACCTCCAACACAGGGGTAACTGGGGCCTTTCTTTCAGTTTGTTCCTGTCTTATTTTCATTCCTTCACTAGCAGTAACTTTGGCAGTTTTATCTTTAACTGTGACCGTCTTTGACTGTACTTTACCGACTTTACCATCTTCTGTTTTAGCTGACATCTGTGACTTAATTTCCTCTTTTCTTGTTGCACTGACAATTTCTTCAGTTTTAGTACTTTTTTCTGGAGCATCTTCTGCTATCAGCGATTCTTTAGATATCACCTCAATCACAGGTGTGACTGTGGCTATGCTTTTAATATGGTCCAGCTTTGGTTTTGTTCCATCAATAGGAGTAACTTTGGCAGTTTTATCTTCAACTGTGAGTACATGGCCTATCAGTAATTCTTTAGAGGCTGATTCTGTCACAGCTGGCACTGAGGCCTTTCTTTCAATTTGTTCCTGTCTTGTGTTGAACCTTTCAGTTGGAGTGACTTTGGCTGTTTTGTCTTTAAGTATTGCAACCTTTGACTTAGCTTCTTCAACTTTGAACTCTTCAGTTTGAGCTAACTTCAGTCCTTTATCTTTTGTGGATTCCCCTTTCTTTAGAGAGACATCCTCTGACTCATAAACTTCCTCTTTTCTTGATGCAATGTCTTTGACCAGATCATCAGGGGTAATATACCTTTGTGGAGTTTCAGACATGATATCTCCATCTTTCACTACCAATGATTTTTCATATGCTACCTCCATAACAGGTGCCACTGAAGCCTTTCTTTCAACTTGTTCTTGTTTTGTTTCCATTGCTTCGAAGGGAGCAACACTTCCATATACATCTTTAACTGGGACCGTCTTGGACTTGACTTCTACATTTCTTGTTGCACGGTCTCTGGCAATTGCCTCAGTTTTAGCATATTGTTCTGAGGTATCTTCAAATAGTGACGATTCTTTAGACTTTAGGTCTGTAACAGCAGTCATTTTTGCCCCTCTTTCAATTTGTTCTTGTCTTGATGGTTTCTTATCTTTAGCAGGAGTAACTTTGTCAGTTTTATCTTTAATTGTGACAACCTTTGACTGAATCTTTTCAACTGTAATGTCTTGAGACTCCCCTTTTCTTACAGAAATGTCCTCTGACTCATAAACTTCCTCTTTTCTTGACACAATGTCTTTGACCCGATTGTCAGGTGTAATATACCTTTGTGGCGTATCTGATATGATATCTCCATGTTTCACTATCAATAATTTTTCATATGCAACCTCCATTACAGGTGCTACTGAAACTTTCCTTTCAACTTCTTGTTTTGTTTCTGTCACTTCAATGGGAGTAACACACCCAAATACGTCTTTAACTCTGACTGTCTTGGACTGGACTTCTTTAACTGTAATATCTTTAGCTTTGGCAAACTTTTGTCTTTTTTCTTTTGGGGATTCTTCTTTTATAACAGTTTCTTCAGTTCTATATTTCTTGGGGACATCTTGCTCTATCAGTGACTCTATGTTTGCTACCTCCATCACAGGAGTAACTGTTGCCTTTGTTTCAATTCGTTCCGGTCTGGTTTTCTTCTCTTCAGTGGGAGTAACTTTAGCAGTTTTGTCTTTCATTGTGACTACCACTGACTGGACTTTTTCAGCTGTAATATCTTCAGTCTTGGCTAACTTCTGCTCTGTCTCTCTCAGTGATATTTCTTTCTTTGGAGAAATGGCTGCTGAGTTGTCAAAACCCTCTTTTCCTATTTCCCTGCTTTTGACAGTTTTTTCAGTTCTAGTGTATTTTTCTGGAGCATCTTGCTCTACCAAAGACTCTGCTTTTATTACCACTGGCTCAAGAGCCCCTGAGGCCTTTCTTTCAATTTGTTCCTGTCTTTTTGGTGTTTTGTCTTCAATGGGAGTAACTTTGTCAGTTTTACCTTTAACTCTGACTACCGTTGACTGGACTTGTTCAACTGTAATCGCTTCTGTTTCAGCTAACTCCTGCCCTCTGTCCTTTGTGGCCTCTCCTCTCTTTAGAGAAACATCACCTGACTCATAAACTTCCTCTTTTCTTGACACAATGTCTTTGACCAGATCATCAGGTGTAATATACTTTTGTGGTGTATCTGATATGATATCTCCATGTTTCACTATCAATGATTTTTCATATGCAACCTCCATTACAGGTGCTACTGAAGCCTTTCTTTCAACTTGTTCCTGTTTTGTTTCTGTCGCTTCAATGGGAGTAACACACCCAAATACGTCTTTAACTCTGACTGTCTTGGACTGGACTTCTTCAACTGTAATCTCTTTAGCTTTGGCAAACTTTTGTCTTCTTTCTTTTGGGGATTCTGATTTCTTTGGAGAAATACCCTCTGTCATATGAATTTCCTCAGTAGCTGTTGCATGGTCTCTGACTAATTCTTTGGTCTTAGCATATTTTTCAGGAGCATCTTCCGTTATCCATTCTTTAGATGTTTTGTCCCTTGCAGGGGTAACTAAAGCGTTTCTTTCAATTTGTTCCTGTATTGTTGGTTTCTTCTCTTCAGTTGGACTAACTTTGGCAGTTTTATCTTTAATTGTGACGACCTGTGACTGGACTGTTTCGACAGTAATATCTTCAGTCTTGGCTAACTTCTGCTCTGTCTCTCTCAGAATTTCCTCAGTTGTTGCACGGTCTTTGACAATTTCTTTGGGTTTATCATATTTTTCAGCAGCATCATCCACTATCCATTCTTTACGTGTTTCGGCCATTACAGGTCTATCTACAGCCTTTCTTTCTTGTTCTCGTCTTTTTGGTTTCTTCTCCTCTATGGGAGTAACTGTGGCAGTTTTATCTCTAACAGTGACTACATTTGTAATCTCTTCAGTTTCATGTAACTTCTGCCCTCTCTCTTTTGGAGATTCCTCTTTCCTCAGAGAAATGTCCTCTGACTCATAAATCTCCTCTTTTCTTGATGCAATACCTCTGACAGTTTCTTCAGTTGTCAGTTGTTTTTTGGAAGTACCTCCTACTATCAATGACTCCTTTGGTGTTACCTCTGTCACAGGAGTAACTGAGGCCTTTTGTTCGGTTTGTTTCAGTCTTTGTTTTGTCTCTTCAATTGGTGTAACTTTGGAATGTTTGTCTGTAACTGTGGTTACATTTGATTGGATGGATTCAGTACTACTATCTTCAGTTTGGTCTAGCTTCTGTCTTTTCTCTGGAGTATACTGCCCTGCCAATGCGTCTGTCTCAGCTGCAAGTGACACCTTTCTTTCAGTTTGTTCCTGTTTTGTTGGTTTCCTCCCTTCAAAACTTTCAACTTTAGCAAGTTTGTCTTCAACTGTGATCATCTTTGACTGGATGTCTTTAACATGGATCTCCTCAGTTTTAGATGGCATCTGTGTTCTCTCTGTTGGGGATATTTCTTTTTTTGCAGAAATGCCTTCGGACTTAACTTGTTCTTTTCTTCCTGCGCTGTCTCTGCCGGATTTTTTAGTTTTACCATGTATGTCTGGAGTATCTTCCACTATTAATGATTCTTTAGCTGTTATCTTAACAGGTGGAACTGATTCTTTAGATGTTACTTCTATCACAGCTTTGACTGAGGGTGTTCTTTCAGTTTGTTCTTGTATCACTGGTTTCTGCTCTTCAATGGGAGTAACTTTAGCAGTTTCATCTTTTACCGTGACGGCCTTTAACTGGACTTCTTTACATTTTACTTCTTTATTTTGAGAAATGGTTTCTGGCTTCTCTTTCACTTTAAAAGATTTTTCACTTGTTCTATATTTCTTGGGGGCATCTTCCTCTATCAATGACTCTGTGTCTAACAATGACTTCATTACAGGAACACTAGAAGGCTTTCTTTCAATTTGCTCCTGTCTTTTCTTCTCCTCAGTGGGAACTTTGGCAGTTTTGTCTTTAATTCTGACAACCTTTGGACCTTTAGACTGGACTTCAACTGTAATATCTTCAGTTTTATCTAACTTCTGCACTCTCCTCCTTTGGACTACCTCTTTTTTTGGATATTTATTTTCTGAGTAATCCTGTTCCTCCCTTACAATTTCTTCAGTGCTAGTATATTTCTCAGGGACATCTTGCTCTATTGATGATTTTATGTGTGTTACCTCCATTGCTGATGATTCCTTTCTTTCAATTTGTTCCTGTTTTGTGTTTATCTCTTCAGTGGGAGTAACTGTGACTACCTTTGACTGGACTTCAGTCTCAGGGGTTTCTTGTTCTGTCAATGATCCTGTGTGTCTGACCTCTATTACAGGAGTAACTGAGGTCTTTCTGTCAGTTTGTCCCACATCCTCTCTGACACCATCATCAGTGATAGTGCACTTTTCAGGAGTGTCTTGCACCAACGACTCTTTATCTGTGATCTCTGATACAGGAATCATTAAGTCTTTTTGCTCAATTTGCTCCTGTATAGTTGGCTTCATTTCTAATGTTTTCTTTTTTGAAGTAATTACTTTGGCAGTTTTTCCCTTTTTGACACCTTTCTTTGGAATATCCTCAACCTTTCCTGACTGTATTCCCTTGACTGTATTATTAGTCTCGTCAGTTTTGCCTAATTCATCTCCACTTTCTTTGAGTGAAACTTCTTCCTTTGGTGACACATCTACCAAATGTTTCTCCTCTGAAGTAGCAAATTCACTTTTTTTGGATTGTGAATCTCGGTCCGGTGGCACTTCGGCTTTGATTGAAACGTCTTCAGCCTCAGCTTCCTTTTTGATGCTTACCCTAGCTTCCTTGTGTTCTTTAAGAACCTTTTTTACATCTGATGTTTGCTTTAAAGATACACTGTCTTTTCTCTCATCTATAACGCCCTCTGTTGGAGAATCAAACTTCCTGACAAAGAACTCTTCCGACTGAGCATTTTGTTTGGTAGGTTTATCCAGCGCTGCAGTAACTTGTTTCTTAGATTCACTTTCCCCAATGATAACCTTTTCTTTTGTTTTTGGCAGGATTCTACATTTTGCTTCCCTAGGACCCCGCCTCTTTGAAACATCAGTAACAGATATCTCACCACTTATTTCAGACACTTCAACCCTTTGATCAGGTTCTTCTGTTGTACTTAAAATGTCTTCTTCTGATAATGATATAATACTCTTGCCCACAATGTCATCTTCATCCTCATAAGACACTTTAGCGTATTCTTCCACCACTTCTTCATGTTCCAAGAGCTCCTCTATGGGAGAAGCTTTCTCTGTCACATAATAAACCTCCTGTATCTTCTGAGCTCCTGTTCTTTTTTCTATCTTGACAAGACTGGTTGAGGCTTGAGGATCGAAGATTTAAGGCGTGAAGAGAAAGCACCATTCAGCGGTGCCAAGAGATTAGGAAAAAACACAACACAAACACAAACATTGGGGTTAAAAGAGACAACACAGAGATAAGAGGGTAGCAGGAGCAGATAATCAACCTGTGGTGTATTATCATCATGGAGGAAGATTGTATACTGGGCATTTTGAACACTTCAGGAAAACGTGCTGTTGTACCTCTCTCAGGTCTCATTCCTTTTATCAGTGGCTCATCCTCTATTTCAGAAGATGGAGCAGCAGGAACTGTCTTGGGAATCTTCTTGGCCTTGGCCTCTGGTTCTTTAAAGAATAATCAGTATTTTTTAACTCAAGATACTGAATATGTAAGAGATAAAACGGTTGACTTACACAAACAGTTGACGAACATTAAAAACATGGAGCAAGATAAAAAGAGAGAGCCCTGTAAAAAATATATATATATACTGAAAGAGCAATGTCATTTCAAGACCATGAACTGATGGGAACAGACATACACAAACATGACAAACTGACAAATGACAGAAAGTATGAAACCACACTCTAGGATGATAAACACAGATGATGAGCTGCAAGCAAGATATTGTCAAACTGGACTGCATGTTAATGAGGTTGATCACAGACTGAGGGTGAGATGACTGTCCATGGAGGTTCCGCAGCTCTTCAGGATGAGTAAGAATACAGTTTGTACCCAAACAGTGAGTGATATGAAAACGTTAGGTTGTTGAGATGGAGATGAAAATGATGAAGAAGAAAATGATGACATGTAAGACTCTCTGTACCTCTGTAAGATGCTTTTGGGGAAAGCCTTTTCTTCTCATCTGGTTTTGTTTCAACTGTGTCCTCAATCACATGAGCTTCTTTTCTCTTTATGGTATCGACTCTCTGAAGAGGGACTTCTGTTTGTTCTTCAATGGAAGATTCAGGAGATTCCATATAAGATTCTTCAGTATCTGATTCCCATTCCCTGATGGTAGTTTCTTCATGGTCTGGGTACATTTCTGTAGCGGCTGGTTCATACTTCAACTCTTGTTCAATAACTTTTGGCTTGAGCTCAATATCTGTTACTGACTCTTTTCTGAACACAGTCTCCTGTATTATCATTTTCTCACCAATAGCTTCAGACTTGGATTTGGCTTTTTCAGTAACCTTCACTGTCTTCACCTCCTGTGCTGTATCAATTATCTCCTCTCCTTTCTTTTTAGGAAGTTCATGTTTCTTTGGTGAAATTCTTTCCACCACACTGATTTCATATTTTTTGGAGTCAGGAATCAATGATTCCTTTACTTCAATCTGCTCCTGTCTAGTTGTTTTCTTGCCTACCACTTTCACTTTAGTAGGAATTACTTTGGAAGGTTTGTCTTTAACTGTGACTTCTTTTGTTTGGATTTTCTCACCTGGAATTTCTACAATTTCTTCAGTTCTACTGTGTTTCTCTGGAGCATCTGATATGATCTCCACATCACGATCAATGAATGATTCCTCATATGTGACTTCTGTCAAATGTGTCACTGAAGTCTTTCCTTCAGCTTCTGGTTGTCGAGTTTGTTTTCTCTCTTCTGTGCTAATAATTTGGGGAGGTTTGCCTTTTCCTATGTCTTTCTTTGATGGAATATCCTTTACTTTCATTACTTGTACTTTTTCAAATGAAATAGTTTCCCCAGTTTTTGCTAACTCCTGTTCTCTCTTTGGTATTTCGATGTCTTCCTCAACCAAAAGTTCTTCATATGCCTTTTCTCTTTCAGGAGTCATGCCCTTTCTTTCTGTTGGTTCCCTGGCTATCATTTTCTCTTTTGAGGAAATCACTTTGGTGTGCCTACTTTTTACACTTACTTGTTTCTTTGATGGAATGTCCTCAACTAAATATGACTTTTCCTCAGGCGCCTCTATCCTCTCTTCAGATGATTCCAGTTTATCTGGAGTAATGAACTCTGATAGCTCAGTTTCTTGCCTCCTTGTATCTGTATGAATATGTTGTGATCTACTGTCAGTCTCTGTCTGGACAGACAGATCTTCAGGAGCAGTTTTTGTTTTCACAGTTACTTCTCTGCTCCTTTTGACTGTTACAGTAGCGTCTTGTTTAGGAACCTCTTTTATGGCTGACGGATGTCTTACTGATGTACTGTCTTTCCTCTCATCTATAATTTCCTCTGACGGTGAATCAATTTTCTTGACAAAAAACTCCTCTTCAAATTGAGCTTTATGTTTGGTAGGTTTATCCTGCACTGTAGTGACTTTGTTAGATTCACTTTCCTCAATGAAAGTTTCCTTTGTTTTTGGGATGATTTTACGTTTAGTTACCCTGGTATCTTTCCTCTTTGAAACATCAGTAACAGATATCTCACCTCTCAGTTCAGACCTTTCATCTCTTTGGCTAGGCTTTTCTGCTGTAGTGAAAATGTCTACTTCTGACAATGATACAATACTTTTGCCTATAAGCGCCGCTTCATCCTCATAAGACACTTCGGCGTATTCTTCCACCACCTCTTCATGTTCCCAGACCTCCTCTGTGGGAGAAGCTTTCTCCGTCACATAATAAACTTCTTGTATCTTCTGAGCTCCTTTCCTTTGCTCTATCTTGACAAGACTGGTTTTCACTTGAAGTGTAAAGATGTGTGAAGAGAAGGCACCATGCGGCAGTGCCAAGAGATGACAACAAAACACAACACAAAGTCAAGCACTGGGGTTAAGAGAAACAACACAGAGAAAAGAGGCTAACGCTGGAGTAGATAATCCACCTGTTGTGTATTATCAAGGTTTTAAGATTACGATGCAGTAAAAGTACTCCGGTCAGTACCTTTCTCTGGTGGAGAGGCTTTTCTCTCTGGCTCAACCTCTTTATCAGGAGTAGTAGGCAGAATCTTGTGAATCTTCTTAGCATCCGGTTCTTTAAAGAATTAATCAATTTTTAACTCAAGACAGCGCATGTGTTTAGACAGTTAACATACAAAACATACAAAAATACAAAATAACCAGCATACATAAAATAACACAAAACACAACAGACACAAGTGGTTAAGAGGGATGTAAGATAACACTATACCTTTTCAAGATATGGCAATAGTTCAGCTTGTATTAGATTACTCCTTTGTCAGTGAATGTGATTTTAAAACATTGGGGCCATTGCTATAAATACTTTCAATACAGTGTCCTATATAATAACTATCATATATTAGTATTCTTACAGTATACAAGTTGCAAGAAGCCGCAAAATGCAAAATATACTGCTTTATGGCACATGAATTACTGCTATAAATGGACTGTCGCCAATGCTTAGCACACATGAAGAAGATACAAAGAACTGTGTAACAAAGAGTTGAGGTCGGCCTCAGGTATACCTGTAGGAAGAGCCTCTACCTCCCTTTGAGGTTTCGCTTCAGGCATCTTCTGAGGCAGCCTATCAGGAACTGCTTCCTCTGCAGCCTTCTCAGGGATCCGCTCTGTTTTCTTCTCAGATACCCGTTGATACTCAGCTGTCTTCCCAGGTTTTCTCTGAGGTACCTTCTCAAGTTCTACCTCCTCGACCTCAACAGGCACCTTCTCAGGTAGCTTCCTGACAGGAATCTGCTCTACCTCGACCTTTTGAGGTACTTTAGGCTTCCTCTCGGGAACCTTCTCAGGTACTTTTTCAGGTTTCCTCTCGGGAACCTTCTCAGGTACTTTTTCAGGCTTCCTCTCGGGAACCTTCTCAGGTACTTTTTCAGGCTTCCTCTCTGGAACCTTCTCAGGTACTATCTCAGGCTTCCTCTCTGGAACCTTCTCAGGTACTTTTTCAGGCTTCCTCTCGGGAACCTTCTCAGGTACTATCTCAGGCTTCCTCTCTGGAACCTTCTCAGGTACTATCTCAGGCTTCCTCTCTGGAACCTTCTCAGGTACTTTTTCAGGCTTCCTCTCGGGAACCTTCTCAGGTACTTTTTCAGGCTTCCTCTCTGGAACCTTCTCAGGTACTTTCTCAGGTGTTCTTTGAGGAACCCTCTCAGGAACTTCCTCCACTACCCTCTCAGGTGCCGGTCTCTTCTCAGGAACCCTCTCAGGAATCTTTTCCACCTCAGCTTTTCCTGCAGGCCTCTTCTCAGGAACTCGTTCAGGTATTTTATCAGGAACCCTCTCAGGTTCTGCCTCTGCTACCCGCTCAGCTAACTGAACAGGAACTTCATCAGAGACCTTCTGAGGTACTTGTTCAGGTTCTCTCCCACGCACCTCTTCAGGTACGACTTTTGGTTTGGGCTTCATCACTTTAAGAGGGTGTGACACACAAACATACACAAGACATGACTATAAAGAATGGTAAAATGTGCTGCCGCACAAATAAGGACAACTCTGACACAGTGGTGAATACTTTACTCAAATTCTCTTTTTAATGAAAAGGTAATGTTATGCTTAACCTATGGTAATCTGTATTATTCAAGGAAATTGTATAATTAAAGTATGTCACTGATTTGAGTAAAGTAATTCCACTTGTTTAAGATTTTAAACAGAATTTGATGACAACACCCAAGACAGAAGAAGCTAAGAAAGAGAGTTTGTTACTGAGCAAAGATCCATTAGAGACATGATATACCTTTCTTAGGAGGCTCTTCTCTGGGAGGAGCCACAGCAGCTTCTGGTTTCTTGGCTGCTTTTGGAGGCTCTGGTATTTTTTCCTCCACAGGAACTTTAAAGAGGACCATTCAAGTTTATTAGAGGTTTCATATATATGAAATTAAGTTGAAGAGTGTTACAGATCTACACTCTAACGAGTGCAAAACAGGAAAAGACAACTATGACAAAACAACTCAACAGTTGACAAACAACAACAGTGTGCCGCCCATCACTAACAACATAATAACTCTGTATGCCAGAGGTTAGACGTTAGATAAGAAAATTGACAAACACATTGCAGAAGCCAAAGAGATGTCAGTTTAAGATTTTAGGTTTTAGTGGGTTTTGGTTTTTATTACCAAGACCACTGAGATTAAGGGTCACTGACAGCCTGCTGAGTTCTGGTACCTTGAGCTGCCACAGGTTTCTTTTGAGGTGTTACTTCCTTTCTGTCCACTTGTACTGCAGCTGGTGGCTGAGGTGTGACCACCTCCTTCTTTGTTGGTGCTTCTGGCACTTTAAAAGAACACGCCATTTGTCAGATATTTGAATTTACACAACTATGACAAACAAAGATGAAATATACAATTAAAAATCTTCTATGAATTCAGATGGGTCCATGTTAGAAAAGACACACGCAAGACAGACAAAAGAACAAGGTAATACAAGTGAGGCTAGCACTGTAGCTTCATCGCACAGAAAGAGTATTGCGATTATGCAATTATGCGATTATGAAATACATTCTAAATATTCTTAACTGAATCAATATATGCTGGCATTCAAAAATAAAGCAGATTAAGACAAACAGTATACCGCATCATACAGACACTGTCATTAGTTGTAAAAGTTGGGGATAAATTAAAAGTCACCAGAAGTCCAAGGGTTAAAGAGTTAAGGAGTTTGCTAGCGCAAACAACACAAGCAACCAAAACACAATAAGCATCAACAGCTTAGTCACACAAGCAGTCAGATGAATCACTCTGGATGAGTAGAAGGTGGAAGGTAGAGTTAAGAAGATTAAGAAAAAACCCAGAGCTGCTTCTCTGGCCAGAGATGTTGTATACCTTTCTTTGGAGCTTCCTTTGGAGCGGGAACTGGTGCTGGTTCTGGCTTTGCTTTCGTAGGTTCTGGTTTTGGCACCGCAGGCTCTTGTGTTCTCACTTCCGGTTCAGCTTTTTTCACCACTTTTTCTGGCTTGGAAACTGCGACTGGTTCAGGTTTTGGAGAGGGGGGCTCTGGCAATACAGCAAGCTCGGGTTTACGGACCTCTGGTTGGGGTTTTCGTACTTCTGGTTCTGGTTTACGGACCTCTGGTTGGGGTTTTCGTACTTCTGGTTCTGGTTTACGGACCTCTGGTTGGGGTTTTCGTACTTCTGGTTCTGGTTTACGGACCTCTGGTTGGGGTTTTCGTACTTCTGGTTCTGGTTCTGGTTTTCGGACCTCTGGTTCTGGCTTGGTTACTGCTGGTTCAGGCTTGATCTTTGCCAGCTCTGGTCTTGGAGCCTCTTCAGGGACTTAAAGCAACATGCACATCGGTTTAGATATGTGCAGAGAAAGTAAACACATATAGGTACTCACAAATAAAAAGATTCGCTTCCATGTTAGAAGCTATGCAAACACAGTAAAGAAACATCCAAGACAGAGAAACATACAGACCAACAACACAGTTAGACAGACAACAAGCTGCTAGTTCAGATTCTTCAGAACTCAAAAGGAAAAGACAAAGCAAATCCAAACAAGACCGGAAATACCTTTGGATGGTGGAGTCACCGGCTTCTTCACCGGCACCGGCTTTGCTTCCGGCTCCCGCTCCACCTTCGGAGCCGGCTTGGCTTCCGGTTCTGCTTTCGGAGCCGGTGTGGTCTTAGGCTTGGGTTCAGGTTCTGCTTTAGGTTTGGGCTTGGGTTCAGGTTCAGGCTTAGCTGCAGGTGCCACTTTAGGCTCTGCTGGTGCCTGAGGCTTGCGCTCATCTTCAGGTAACACAGACAGGAATATCAGCTAAAAGCTTCAGTAATATTAAAGGTTATCAAGAAGCTCAAAACAGCAAGAATAAGACTAAACCCCACAGCAGACAAGACAGACGGGGAGACGCACTCATCAGTAAGAGTATTAAAGAAATGAGCAAAACATATTACATACACTTCACTAAACTGACAGAATAAGATTACATTTGGCATAATATTAAGACACACAACACAGACATCAAGAGGTGAGAAGACAAACACCATAGTTGTGAATATAATCTGTTACTGAGGACAGTGGTTTAGACATAAACAGCAGGAACAGCATCAGGTACCTTTCTTTGGCACTTCTGCTGGCTTCTCTGTGGGCGGAGCCGGGGCAGCGGAGGGCTTGGCGCCAGGCTTCTTAACCTCCTCTGGTTCTTTTAAGACATATTCAAAGTTAACAATCACATCAACTCAACAGAAACAGAGGTCAGAGTTGGTTATGCTGCCCATCAAATGGTGCAACAGAGAACAGAAGAACATAGAAGACAGACGGAGAACAGAGAGGAAAACAAGACAAGAAGACAAACAACTGGATAACAAAAGTTGACATAGAATAGATGTGCAAAAGTCAAACATCATATTGAAATAGTAAACAAAACAGATGACATCAACAACAAAAAGGAAAGATGAATGTGACAGAGTTCAGTACAAAGATGTTAACAGAAATCAGCAGCTGTACCTTTGGGAGCAGGAGGTTCTCTCCGCTCTGGAACTGAAACTGCAGCAACCTTCTCCTCTACCGGCTTTTTGGCTTCCGGAACTTGAAAAGTTCAGTAAAGTTAAGTGAATTTGCCCTTTTCCAGATTTAATGAACATAGCACCAGTTTAATGACTGGGACACTTATGGTAACACAAAAGCGTTATGGAGATAGAGACACAAGTAGACAACATAAAATATACAGGAAAGGTTTTAAAGGAGTAAAAAATGCTCTTAATGACACTAGACACCAACAAATGAACAAATGAACGATTTATGAAACAGGTACATGTCAACAGCAGAGACATGTTGGTACCTTTAGGCGGTGATGGCTCCTTCACAGTCGGTCTAGGCTTCTCCTCAGGCTTCTTCTGAGCTTCAGGAACTTAAAAGACACTCACTGTGTTAGCCTTGCATCGCTTTAGCTAAGAGACGTCATGCATTTGCATGTAGAGCAAAGAAGCACAACAAGAGATATGACAGACAAACAAAAAGCAACTACAGTAGCTGCTATAATGACAAGTCTATCTAAAGCCAAAATAAAAAAGAACAATAAATATTAACACAGACAAGGATGAGTGATAAGAGCTTCAGGAACTTAAAAGACATTACTGTGTTAGCACTCACTGCTTTAGCTAAGAGAGACGTCATGCATTTGCATGTAGAGCGAGGAAGCACAAGAGATATGACAAACAAGAAGTACCGACAGTATCTACTGGTAACTGTAATGACAAGTCTATCTATAGCCAAAAAGAACAATAAATATTAACACAGACCGATAAGTATTGGCCATGTCAAGACAACTAAGGCACAAGAGCAACAAACGGCAACAGAGTTAAGACAGAAGCAAACGATCTGAGACTAGTGGAGGACGGAGGACCAGGACAGAGCGGTGAGCCGGGCAGCAGGCAGCACTGCAGTACCTTTGGTTGGGATTTCCTCTCTCATTCCTACTTTCTTGGTCTCCACTGTCTCCTCAATGGGAACTCTGGCAACTGGTGGAAAAATAAGAAAACATCAGAATCATCACCACAGTCTGCAACCATCAGGAAACATTAAGGAACCGAAAGAAGTTACGGCCAACACAGATATACACAGGAGAAGAAGAATCGCTGGGGGGAAGGACTGGGGAAGAGACAGAGTTGTGGACCGGCTCTGGACACACAAACACATTAAAGTAGATGACATGAAGAAGACACAAGTCTCCACAAACAGGACACACACATGAAGAGAGAGCCAACTGAGATACTGTACATTTCAAAGAGAGGCTCAAACACACACACACACACACACACACACACACATACACACACGTAGGTAATACGAGACAGACAAACATCTTAGCAGAACAAACTGAGTTGAAGCTGGAAGTGTTAGAGCTACACTAAGGCTTTCCTATAGATTATCAGAATGGGCTACAGCTGCAGATACCTTTAGTTGTGGACAGTTGTGTTACCGTCTCTTCTGTCCAGCTCTGATACTCGACTGAAGGGGCGACAACCACAAGAAGGACAAAACACAACATGAGATGAGGAGCTGGACTCATGCTGCCGTTTCACAAGTTAACACAGTCCTGATCCTGCCGCCCTGCAGCTGACCGCTACGGCCAGGAGGGACAAGATGACCAGGGCTGAATGTGAAACGGCAACATGGCAGAAGGTTAGTGAGTGTGCAACTGATGGAGAGATGCAAGATGGGAGGAAACTGGAAGGATAGTGAAGAGGATGGAATGAAAAACACGAGCCTCAAACCGCAGACACAAAGGAACAAGAACATGGACAAAATGTGAACTCTGTGCTGTTAAATGAATGGTGATTTGATTAAAACCGCATATCATGATGAATGAAGTTATGATGGATATTAGAGGCAGATTTGGGCAAATTCACATTCATAAAGTTGTGCTTGATTTAACTTGCCAGGGAAATGAAGAACCTGAGTATCATTTGGAATATAAATGAGGCATTCCCCATGAAAGTTGCTAAACTATTTTGCCCACATCTGCTTTGAGGGTTGATGGGAATGGAGAGAATGAAGCTTGTGTGAAAAAGGAGAAATACAACATGTTGTACCTCTCTGCTCCACCTCCACCTCTTCTTCATAGTGATAGGAATATTCAGTGGATTCTTGTGAAGACAAAATTGTATTTGTTTCCATTATTAAGAACAGAAATGATTAAGTTTTATATTTTTGGTGTTAAATGTTGGTAAGTTTGACTAACACTCAGGTGAGGGATTGTATCAGATTTTTGTGGGATTTCTATCCTAAAACAATAGATTAGATTAGATTAGATTAGATTAGATTAGATTAGATTAGTTTACTTTCACTGCAGGACCTGAAGGAGGTTGTAAATAAAGGAAATATAAAAACAAATACCTCTCTGTTCCATCTCTTCTTCATACTGATAGTATTCAGAGGATTCTTTAAAAGACAGAGACATGTTGGTTTCATTACGATGTTGAGTTTGACTCAATGTAACAGATCTGGAGTCATGTGACCTGAACCACAGTCAGTTCTCTGACTCTTTGAAGCTTTATGGATCCCAGAACTTGAGTAATTTCAATTTGAACAACTCCAAAATATAAATATAAAAAGCAATTAAATTAAAATGTCTGATTGGATTGATTGATTGATTGATTGATTGATTGATTGATTGATTGAGTGATTGATTGATTGATTGATTTCAACGTGAACTGAACCCAGTAGTGCTGAATGTCGGGTCTCAGTCTTACCTTGAATTGCAACTGATGAAGGCACCTCGGGCCTCTGAACTGAGGAGTCTGGGATATCTACAGAATATGGAATTTGGTTTATGTGTGAGGGACAATTCACTAGTGAATATAACTTTATTTGATAGAAACTTTTGCTTTAAAAGTACAGGCATTATTAAAGAAAACATTAAGTTCTAGACTGCATATAGATAGTATTATTAAAACAGAAGCACCACGTTAGTAGTAGATTGATGTTAACTGCTCTTTAAAAGTGACTAAAATGAGTTGATTAAAATGTGTTGGCTAGAAAATGAAATACTTACCAAAGGGCACCATTGCTAATTCAATTTCTGTGAAAAGGGGAAGAGTGAATATGGTGTTAAACACCGAACAGACAAACGCTGAACATGAAAGGTGCTGCCTGACTGGGAACTGTACCTTTGCCAGACAAATAAAGCTCAGCTGTGCTCTTAGCCTCTCCTCTGGGCTCCAGCCTCACAATCACTGAGTACACGCCTACATGGGATTAGTAATGAAGACGATTTAACACTCAGGCATAAAAACACTGATGGGAAAATCCACAGGAAAAGGTTTTGGGGATGAGACTGGGGTTCGATGGCGCTCTACACACCTTCGTCTTCAGTGGTCACGTTTCTGATCACCATGAAATGTCTTCGGCCCTCGCTTGTGAAGTTGTACTTAGGGCTCTCTTTCAGTTCCCATGTGTCTTTGTACCACGACACGATCGCATTGTCGAAGGAAACTTCACATTCAAAGGTGGCCGACTGGCGCTCGTTGACTTCGATGTTGTGGATGCGTTTGGTGAAATGAATTTGTTCAGCTAAAACAGATAAACACGTGAATGGTAAATGTGTTGTCATTGCAACTGGAATGTATGAAATTATTTGAATGTAGTTTTCATTTACAAAACATCCAATGAGTGGCATGGTTAGAGAGGAATGTGTTCACAGTGAGTTCATGACGGTTATGATGGCTGGTTTTGGGTTGATGGATTTGAGTCGAGACGGATGTAAGAAGACAAAGAATGATAGGATGATGGCGGAAAGTTTGCAAGATCACCCAGGAGAGGAGAGGCGTAAAGAGGGTTAAGACAGAGGAAGACAAATCCAGGAAGAAAGAGCGGGTGAAAAAAAGAGGACAAAATCAAAATCTTCAACATTAGTCTCACAGTTTGATGGTAGTCGAAAGAGGTTAGTAAAAGGGCAGAACATCGACCACTTCTAGAAGGTTCTAGGATGCGTTCCAGGGTACAAACCTTCCACCCAGAGGTCAGCGGAGGACTCCAGGTTCTCATATCTGCAGCTGTATCTCCCCTGGTCTTCAGGCTTCAGGTCTCTAATCAGGAGCTTCTGAACCTTGTGTTTCACCTCAGACGTGTACCTGCCCTTCATCTCTAACCGCTTGCCGTTTTTAAACCACTGTGTCTGTACGTTAGGGATGGACAACTGACAAGACAGAGTGCACGACTGGCCTTCCTTACCCGATGTGTCCTGCAGATGCTTCTCAACCTCCGCTTCTGAAACACATGAAGAACAACAGAGGGCATCGGTCAATACATATCTCTAGGACTGAACACTATGTGAACGGCAACTACAGTAGATACCAAGAGCTTCCAGCAGCAGCAGAATATAATGCAGACATAGGAAACCAAAAGATACAGATGACATTTGGTATCAATAGCATTCTCTGTTCAATAAGGAATCCATGACAAACCCAATCATGTTAAATATAACCTCATCGTATCCATGTCAAATATTACAACATTGTGCCCATGGGCAGCAAAAATCACAGGTGTGACCAAGTCAACTTTGCTCGAGTCCCAAGTCAGTCTCAAGTCTTGAGGCACAACTGTCAAGTCAAGTCCCAAGTCTAAATGTAGATTTCCAAGTCAAGTCACAAATCATTCACAAGTCATTTATACAAACACAAGATCAAGACTAAAGTCAAGACTTTAGAAACCTTTTCAAGTCATCAAAGTACAAGTCAAAGTCAAGTCCCAAGTCACCAGAACTCAAAATTGTGACTCGACTCCAAGTCATGTGACTCGAGTCCAAGTCATGTGACCTGAGGCAAAAACCTATCAAGTTTGGATGTATTACTGTAACTAAAAGCTAATGTTGTCCATCTATGACCATTGGACTAAGCCAATGTATTTAACAAACCTCACAATGTAACAAATGGGCATTTATGTCAAGATCAGCAAGTTTTTATCAATTTCTGAAAGGCTGATTTTTGTTTTCCAGAGTCCGGTGACGTGCAGCACCGGTGGACCTGCAGGTGCGGTAGCTGTGTTGGTACTGACCCATGACGGTGAGCTTGGCGCTGGAGATGTGCGGCCCACACACCACTCGGTAGTTGCCCTGGTCTCTGGACTGGCAGTCCTTGATCTTCAGCAGGTGGCGGTCGCCGGTGATGCTGATGTCATACTTATCGCTGTTGTCCAGTTTCTGGGTGCCCTTGTACCAGGACAGGGTGATTTCTGGGTAATTGATCTTGATCTCACACTCAAACACAGCCTCCTTGTTGGTGAAGGTGGCCTGGTCGGAGATGTCCTTCACCACAGTTACAGGCTACAGGAGCAAGCAGAGGGGATTCTCAGCATGAACCTTAACTGACAACTAAAGTGATGATGACAGGGATGACAGAGAGGTTTTATCATGGAGGAAGATACACAACCCAAGATACTACCAAAGTTCAACAACACTTGAAGCCTTTCTTGTACTATCCACGGATACTTCAGCTGTGGTACTAAATTACTTTTCCAATGACTTATTTTAATGTTCAAAGTAGGCAGTGAAGCTTATTCTACTGTTGCACTGAAAGTCATTCTGGATAAGTCAGATAAACAACTAAAATGTAAATGTTCATATCAATCAAATCATTCAGCTGATACATAGCAAACACGGCACAAAGTAACAGACTTTGCATGATCACAGTAGACAGTAGACAGGCTGCAGGTACGAACCTCGGTGCGCTCCATTCTCTTCTGCAGGTCGGCCACCAGTCTGGCCATGTCCTCATCCGACTCTCTGTCTCCACGCTCCACTTCCTGCAACACAACAACAACAGCTCCACAATGTTCAACACGACACCCACAGAACACCGACTCACACCACAGACAAGCTACTTCCACTAAGGTTTACCGGTCTTCCACTTTCTTCAGCCTTCTCCTTCTTGAGCTGCTCAATGGCCTGCAGCAGGCCGCGGTAGTCGGTGATGCCGTACATTCGGGCGTACTTCTCATACTCTTTGGGGTCCACGTTCCTCAACAATTCAACTATATCAATGTCCTTCTCTTCCTGGGGACTCTTCTGCTTGGATGGGGTCCTAAAGAATAAAGCCACAGGAGACATGCATCTTAAAATGGTCTTTGTGCAAAATATAAAGAAGCAGACGGACATTGGATATTACACCTAGATGCCCCTAAATTCAAAGGCTTTTGCACTAAGAACGAACAGAAGACACACTGTTCAATCTGAAAAGCAGGTGGCTAAGTGAAAATATCAGTCAACAATTCTAAAACCGTTCTCACTCAAGAAGCTCATGAACTCACTTCTTCAGTTTGGCTCTGAGGTCTCCCTCCAGCGCTGCAGACTCTTTTCGTTCCTCAACATGCATGTCAGTGCTACATTCAATCTCTCCGTGTTTGTTGGCGGCGACACATCTGTACTGGCCGGAGTCAGATTTGGTCACTTCTCTGATCTCCAGTTTGGCCTCCTGGCCCTTCTGTTCAATGGAGATACGACCGCCATGTGTGATCTGCCTCCATTTGCCCTTCATCCATTTCACACTAGGGATGGGATCACCTCCGACTTTGGCGATGAAGGTGGCAGTTCCCTCTGCAAAACAACATGTGGGTTTTAAACAGTTTCTAGAGTAGAACAAAATGTAGTCGCCACTACAGCTACATTAAATTGGAGTCAGAGAACTGTAATGTAATGTACTGTAACTCCCATAGGTGGTGAATTTTATAAAAACTGAAACATGTTGCAGACAGTTTACTGTATGGACTAATATATTTATTCTTTGATGATGTCCGAGGGTTGAAACACGTTTGTCTGTTGCTGCTGCCGTGTTTTAAGAATAAACGAAGACGTATTAGTCTGTACACTTGCTGCTCATTTCTTTCTAAATTCGTATCTGTTGGACCTTGGACCCATTCTAAGATATATTCTTTGACATTTGAACCTTGTTGTTGTTTGTGCCACTTCCTGAGCCACAGAAACAAACCATGCATTCCAGTTTCACCTGGCGGCTCTAAGGCCCGAGTGGCTCCGACCGTCCCATGAAAAAAGTCCCCAGAGACTTGTGAACTGTCTCTACTCACTCTCAGTGGCGTGGGCGGTCCTGGGCTCCTCGATGAAGAACAGGTTGTCCAGTTTCTTAGCCGGAGCGGCTGCAGGAGCTTCAGCGGGAGCCGGAGCAGCTCCTGGTCGCTCTGCAACACAACATGATGCACTATTAATATTAGGTGGGGACTCAAGTCACAATTGTAATTGCTTGAGACTTGATTTGATGCATGAAGAGGAGACATGAAACTTGACTTGACTTGGGTTCTGGTGACTTGGGACTTGACTTTGACTTGTACTTTGATGACTTGAAAAGGTTTCTAAAGTCTTGACAAAAGATCTTGTGTTATCTTGTGAAGATGAGATTTGTTCCAGCAGACGACTGAATTTAAATTCTGTTTTCTGAATTTGTATGGAATGATTGAATTTATTGAAGTTGAAACTGATTATAGAAATCAAACTCATGATGCTCTTACCAAGTTTTTATCCTATTAAAACCATATTGCATTGAAAAGTCCTAGATATTTAGTTTTCTTTAAGATATTAAATTGATACTGGACTCTTGATTTGTTCTGACTTGACTTGAGACTGACTTGGGACTCGAGCAAACCTGACTTGGTCACACCTCTGCTGTGACCAGACAGTCGTTCCCTGGTGTTTCTACTGACCCTTCACAGTGACTTTGGCTTTGCAGAATTCAGTGCCGGCGTCGTTGGAGGCCTTGCAGAGGAAATCCCCTGCATCCTGCCTGGACGCCTGGCTGATCTCCAGGCAGGCCGTCCCATCAGAGAAGGTGATCCTGGTGTTTCCGCTGGAGGTCAGGTCCTTCCTGTCCTTCATCCACTGGACCTTCAGAGGAGGAGAGCCTCGCACGTGGCACTTCAGGCTCAGCCTCTCCCCCTCGTCCACATTCACCGGTTTGAGAGGGACGTCAAACACCGGAGGCTTCTTGGCTTCTGCAGTAAAGAAAGAATAGTTTCAGTTAAATACTTAATACTCAGAGGTGGCCGACTGGCATTTATTTGTGTCAGTATTGAGAGTATTTGGTGAATTTAATTTGTTAAGCTAAAAAGTGAATGGTGCGTGCTGTGTTGTCTTTAGAACACATTCCCATTAACCTGTGGTGCATTTTATTGTGGCACTTCAACAAAAACATTTCATTTGATGAGAGGTAAAACGACATATATACAGTCCATTATGAGTCATTGGTACAAAAAAAGTAATATACAGTATATTAAACTGTTAAATTCATAAATTAAGTTGTTCAGAACATATCCAGGATGGTTGGAAGAGAAGTGCCTCTCCAAACAAACTATGTGTTGTAGGTATTCATCAGGAGGACTTTTATTTACTCTTATTTATTTATCCATTTATTTTGCCTCTACCTGCTAAATAAGAACTATAGTTCTATTTTATAATTGTATTTTTGTCCATATGTATATGATATATGTGAAAATTCAATAAAAAACAAAAGGTAAATGAAACCTACCACAGATGCCCACTGAGACGTCGCAGGAGGCTCTCCCAGCCTCGTTGGCGGCCTGGCAGGAGTATCTGCCGCTGTCCGCCAGCTGGCTGCTCTTGATGCACAGCACGGCCACGTTGCTCTTAAAGCTGATGTCATATTTATCAGAGCTGTAGATCTCTGTACTGTCCTTAAACCAGCTGACTGCCATGGGCTGAGAGCCGGTCACTCGACCTTCAATCTTCACCAGTTTGCCCTCCGTGTCCTCCATGTGCTCCGAGGGCTTTTTGGTGAAGACTGGAGGGTTTTTACGCTCTGAAAATGGAAAGTAAGGAAATTATGTTAAAGCAATATTCCACTTAGTTTTAACATGGAGATTATTCTGCTCTTGACCGCCATGAAAAGCAGAATATAATCTCCTCACCAAGATCAGATGCAACTGGACGAGTTTGTAACGTTCAGATTTTTACTTCCCATTCATTTGAATGGAAACTGACATTGAACCCGTTGGTGAACAGATTCAACAACAGATCCTGCTGCTGTGATTTCCAGCTGACTGTTGGTCCGACGCTTCAGAACAGAATTTCACCAAACAGCATTTTTATTGACAGATGGACCAAGAATAGAAATGCAAAAAGAGGACGGACCCAGGATGCTTTGTTGTCTTAAAGCAGGATCTGTTGTTGAATCTGTTCACTAAAGTGTTCAATGTTAGTTTCCATTCAAATGAATGGGAAGTAACAAACTGAACGCTACAAACTTGTCCAGCTGCATCTGATTTTGGTCAATAGATTATATTCTGGTTTTCATGGCAGTCAACAGCAGAATAACCTCCATGTTAAAACTAAGTGGGATATTGCTTTAAAGAGAGGAAATTGAAGTCATCACACAAAGAACGCCCACAAGGAGGCTGGAGCAAAGCAACATTATGAGCAGCTTTAGAAGACAGGGCCAGAAAAGTGAGGACATGAAGAGCAGGTCAAATACCTTTGACAGTGATATCTGAGGAGCAAGAGTCCTTGCCCATGTCATTAGAGGCATGGCAGAAGTATCTTCCTGTGTCGGCTTTATCTGCCTTCAGAATGGTCAGCTGGGGCGTGTTTTCCACACAGCTCATCTTATAATTTCCCCCAGAACGGATATCTTTATGGTCTTTGGACCATGTGACTTTAATGGGGGCAGAGCCGGTCATGTGACACTCCAGCTCAATACTGTCACCAACTGTCACTTCCTTTGGTGACAACTTTGTGTCAAAGACGGGGGCGTATCTTGGCTCTGCAGGGTCCATGGAAGAGTGGGAGGAAAATAAAACAACAACAAACCTTTAGATGCAAGTATTTAAACAGTTAGGCATAACACAGCCTCACACTGTCTGACAGCAGGTGGCACTATCTGACATCACCCACAAGACAGAAAAATTTGGGTATCTGTGTGCTGAGAAAGTTTACTAAGCCTCTTACATAAAAAGTGAATGTAACTGTATTTTAATTAGCCATTATTTTGAAATAAACCAAGACAGTTATTACATGACACCCAAAAGTGTCTTGCTGTATTTCTTAAATAAACCAAGATAGACACATTAGTGTCTTATATCAACCAA
This sequence comes from Centroberyx gerrardi, assembly GCF_048128805.1. Classification (NCBI taxonomy): domain Eukaryota; kingdom Metazoa; phylum Chordata; class Actinopteri; order Beryciformes; family Berycidae; genus Centroberyx; species Centroberyx gerrardi. The sequence continues at coordinate 654,860 of NC_136006.1, read as the reverse complement.
AAGAACCTTGCGCTGTTTTAAAAAAGACTCATAAAGAAAACTGAGCCTCCTGAGAAGCCTCTTTCCATTTTCCTCCTGTAAACCCAGACAGACAGACAGACAGACAGACAGACAGACAGACAGACAGATCTCTCACGGTTACCATCAAAACATCTTTCTATCTCTTACAAATCCCGACAGACGTCTCTCAGTATCATTCAGATTCCTAAGACAGACCTTGAAGAGTGAGCTTAGCTCTGCAGGAGGCCGTTCCCACGCTGTTGGTGGCGACGCAGGTGTATTCCCCAGAATGCCTCATCTCACCGCGGCCGATCTGCAAGACGGCCGTGTTGTCGTCGTACAACATGGAGAACTCGTCTCCCTGCCTCAGAGGTTCTCCATCCTTCAGCCAGGAAACCTCGATGGGCGAGGAACCGGCCACGCGGCACTCGAACCTGACCGGCTGGCCCTCAGTCTGCTGCAGACTGGTGATTTTCTTAGGGAAGGACGGCGGCGTTTTCGCCTCTGGAACAGGAGGATTTGACAATGAATGTCAGGATTTTAGCTGATAACTCACTAAGGACTGAACCAGCTAGTTCCATATTGTAGCTTTTAAACAAAGGGCTAGATTGTAAATGTGGGAATTTGGTATATATATACTTATCTCAATTAAAGATGTTTCTTATCCGTTGATTGCACCAGTTATAAATACAATCACTATGAATCATAAACTGTCTAAATGAAATTAGAGGCAGATTAGTAATGCCTGAAGATGGTGTGATGGAGAGATTAGATGATGATGGAGAAATATTTTTGAGATGAAGGTAATCCTTTTAAATAAGAATTAGACGCTAAAGTTTGGAGGCTTGGGGACAGATGATCACCTTGGACACTGAGCCTGCAGGTGGAGGAGGCAGATCCGATCCGGTTCTCCGCCTTACAGGTGTATTCCCCGATGTCGGCCTTGGAGGCTTTGCTCAGCTTCAGACAGGCAACACCTTTACTGTACTCTAACTTACAGGTGGGGCTGGACCTCACTTTGCCGTCGGCTTTGAACCAAGACACCTTGATCTCAGGTGTGCCGGCCACCTGGCACTTCAGACACACTGCGTCTCCTGCAGTCACCTCCATGGGTTCCAAAGTCTCAATGAAATAGGGCGGTTCTACAGCAGCAGATACGCACCGTTCAGACAAACCATAGAAAAAAACCATTTCAAGCAATCATATGTACATCAGGTCTACTGAGTTAAAGGTGTTAGCTCACACAGAATAAACCAAATACAGACACAATCCACTCATATGTTATCAGATAAAAGAAGGTAAACTAACCTAGAATGGACACAACTGCCTCACAGGTGTCCTTTCCAGCGTCATTGGACACTTCACAACAGTATTTCCCACCAGCCTCTTTGTCATCAGTGCTCAGACACTCCAAGATACAGGAGCTTTCAGTCGTGGTGATGTTGTACTTATAAGAGGCAAAGATCTGCTGGCCGTCTTTGTACCAGTTCACTGTGATCTTAGGGCTTCCGGTGTACGTGTTCTCTAGTATCAACGGTTTGCCCTTCTCAACCGAAACATCCTTCAGCTTCTTAGAGAAGCGTGCTGGCTCTGAGTGACATAACCAAAGACATCAGTTAGTTTACATTAGAGCAGGGACATTATAAAGGGAAAATTACAGTTTGGGGAACTATTTAATGGTGCATGGAGATTATGGGACATTATGGGAAATTATTGTTTCATATTAAACTAACCTTTGATGGTCAGGTTAACTGGGCAGCTTTCCTTCCCTGCATCGTTAATGATCTGGCATGTGTACTCTCCAGCGTGGGATTTATCCACACTGAAAAGCTCCAGAATAGCTTGGTTATCCTTCAAGGCAATGTCACAGCCTCTTCCAGGCATAATCTCCTTGGTTCCTCTGAACCACTTCAGTTTGAGAGGGGCACTGCCTTTCACCATGGCTGAGAAAGTCACTTTACTGCCTGGCATAGCTTCCACAGGCTGAGGCTGCACCACGAAAGACGGTGGTTCTGGGTACAAACAGAGAGTAGGGGCTTTCAACATGGTGGAATATGAAAGTGAACCAGTTTCATGACTACTTCACTACGAGCCAACTGATTGCAGTAACAAAACAAGCTAAAAACACTTAACAAGTCACTGATAACACTAACAACAGTCACCGCACGGTGCAGTCTCCATAGTTACTGACCTTTCACAATGAAAGAGGCACTGGTTTCACTGGATCCAGCTTTGTTGACGGCTTTGCATTTATACACTCCAGAGTCTGACAACTTAAGAGTGGGCACCTTCAGTGTGCAGTTGTTGTCACTGTATGCAATCTCATAATTCGGGCCACTCTGTACCTCCTCTCCGTCATGGTACCATGAGATAGTGAAAGGCGGGGAGCCAGACACTTTGCATTCCATTTCTCCAGCATTTCCAACAATTGTATTACAATCCTTCAATTTTCTTGAGAATGTTGGAGGTATGATCTTATCTGTTTGGGAGGGAAAGCAGTAGTAACGTGTGCATCAGGGAAGACAGATACAAACATAAATATAGTTATGCTGTCATCAAATTACAGGTAGGAAGTAGACACCAACCTAGGACAGTGAGGTTTATTTTACTTAGGTCCCTTCCAACCTCGTTTTTAACCTCAAATGTGTATTCTCCAGTGTCTATCCTCTCTGCTGAGAGGACCTTCAGGCTGGATATCATCTTAGAGAAGGAGATTTTGTATTTCCTCCCTGAGGCCAGCTCAATACCGTCCTTGAACCATTTAGGTACGAGCTCTGGGGTTCCACACACTTTGACCTCTAGGGCGGCCATATCACCTGCCGTCACACTCAGTGCATCAGGCTTATCCACTATCTTAGCAGGTTCTGAAAATCAAGAGAGAAGGGCAGAAAGAAAATTTTATGAAACCTGGAGGAGAAGGAAAACAAAGAACTGCAAGAGAAAGAGAGTATTACATGGTTACAAACCTAGAACAGTCAAGTTAGCAAAACATTCCACATTCCCAGCATCGTTTTTGAGCTGGCAGGTGTATTTGCCTGCCGTAGTTGCGTCAGCCTTAAAGACTTTAAGAGTGACCTGGTTGTTCTCAAAGGTGATTTTCCTGTTGTCACCGTCCCTGAGAATGTGATCCTTGTCCTGAACCCAGGACACAGTAATGGGTTCAGAGCCTTTAACAGTGGCCACAAGGGTCACCTCCTCTCCCAATATCACTGTCATGTTTGACAGTTTCTTCACAAACGATGGTGGCTCTGAAGAGAGGAAAAACAACGCAAAGGCAAAGTCAGCAAGGTGACAAAGTAATCCGCAAATCTAACATTAATGATTTTCATTTGAGATCATCGCATTTCTACTGACCTCTGAGTTTAACTGATGTCTGGCAGGTTTCACTTCCTACACTGTTTGACACTTTGCACTCGTATTCGCCGGCATCCGAGGGCTCTATCCCAATGATATGCAGCGTAGCTGAGCTGCCCTCGCTCACCATCTTATACTTCCTGCTCTCCATCAGAGGCTTCCTGTCTTTGAACCAGGTGACCTGGAAAGGAGCTGTACCGCTCATCTCACAGTATAGACTCACGTCCTTACCCTTCAGCCCTTCAACGGGCTGGGGAACTTTGACGAAAGACGGAGGGTCTACAAAAAGATCGGAAAACTGTTTAGAGGCATACAGGACAAAGAAGCCATCATGAAACCAGTGTAATTTCTCTTTGTAACTTTCCTTGAATCACTGATATCTCAATGACACACTGGAGACGAAATTGAACAGCCAGTGCATCAGAAAGATAAGAGCAGGAACAGTAAACACAACGAAAAATGGAGATCATGATGACTATGCAGTCACTAAAGGCTGACCTTTAACGGTAAGCGTGGTGCTGCAGCTGACACTGCCAGCATCATTCTGAGCTTCGCAGGTGTAAACTCCATCATCATCAAAGCTGGTGGTGAGCAGTTCCAGGACTGCTACGGAGTCAACAAATGATGTCCTGTAGTTGCCCCCATCCATGACCTTAGTGTCGTGTTTGTACCAGGTCATTTTCAGAGGAGCTGTGCCATTGACTTTGCACTCCAGGCGGAGTGGCTCACCCTTTTTCACAAACTTAGTGGCAGGGAGTTTCAGCACAAACTCAGGTGGTTCTGGAAAGCCAAAATATAAACACGTTAACTACTAGAAGTATGTGGGACATTTAACAAATGGTTATTAGAGACAGAAGGTAAGCTGAAGAGATGAGCTGAGGAGATGAGCTGACAGTAATGTGTTAGCAGCACAGGCAGAATGGTCGTGGAGAAGCAGGTGCAACACAAACAAAGGCAAACAGTTCGCGATGAGAAGCTGTAGCAGTGAAAGAGCTTTAAGAAATGATGAAGCTGCAGTGAAAAAGAGGGAAGTGTTGCAAAGCTGGGAACACTGAACACCCAATTTCACAACAAAGTCACTGTTTCTTGCCAGTGATGCAGATGTGAGATGAAGGCAGCCAAGCAAGAATTGATTTAAAAGATATAAATCCAACCTTTGACGGTTAAGTCTGCACTGCAGCGTACAGAGCCAGCCTCATTGCTGACTTGGCAAGAGTAAACTCCACTCTGGGCAACGCCCACTGAGTAGAGCTCTAAGAAGCAAGACAGTCCCTCCAGTCCTGTGAAACACGCGGGCCCAGTCATGAGCTCAGTGTCATCCTTGAACCATTTGACTGTGAAGGGAGCCGTTCCTTTAAATGTGCCTTTGAAGCGTACGGTGGTGTTGGGCAGAGCGGCCTGGGACTCAGGCAGCACCACAAAACTGGGAGGCTCTGAAGAGAACAAGATGGACCAGGTTAAAGAGGTACTCACCTTCACCACCGCCTCTGCTATAGGATTATATGACCAATGAATTTGGAGCATTCTCTAACCTTTGACCCTGAGGGATCCGCTGCATTCACAACTTCCTGCTTTGTTGGTCAGTTTGCAAGAGTAGGAGCCTGCATCAGATCTCTCTAGCTGTTCGATTTCTATGGACACAGCGTTGTCCTGCTGAATGAGCTTGTGTTTTATACCGCTAGAGATTTTACTCCCATCTTTCTGCCATTCCACAGAGATGGGGAGGGACCCAGATATTTTGCAACAGATTTGAACAAAGGCGCCCAATATCTCCTGCATTTCCGACAAGGGTTTCATGAAGCTTGGGGGAATTACTTGTTCTGTTACCAGAAGAACAATAACAAAATGATTAGATGGATATTCAACATATCTCTATGGACCATAGGAATATATATATATTTTGTTTTACCACCAACCTAATACGATCACTTTGACTTTGCAGGTGCAGCTACTGATGTGGTTCACCACCTCAAAGACATATTCTCCTTCATCCTCTCTCTGAGCGGACTGAATCTTTAGGCTGCTGATGTTGTTCTCAAAGCTAAGCTTGTGCTGCCTGATGGACTGCAGCTCCTTGCCACCTTTCATCCATTTCACTTTGAGCTCAGGAGAACCAGTTACTTTACAGTCCAGACTGACTGGGTCTCCAACTGTCACCTTTATCACCTCAGGTTTCTCTGTGATCTGAGGGGGCTCTACAATGCAAAACAAAGTGTCATGAAGTTGCTACTCAGATACTCGCATCCAATATAGGACTGATCAAAAAGCATGGATATACACTGACTTAATGCTAACTAAAGCAAAGATTTGATATTTATCAATGATAAGTCAAGCAAATATATACCTTGCACCATGAGGGTGGCAAAGCACTTGTCCTGTCCTGCCTCATTTACGACCTGGCAGGTGTATTTCCCGCTGTGACCCGCCTCACAGGCAGGAATCCTGAGAGTGGCCACGTTGCTCTCAAATGTTCTCTCGATCTTTGGATCCTCCAAGATCCAGTTCTCATCTTTTTGCCATTGTACAGAGAGAGTGGGAGAACCCTTCACAATGCACTGAAACTCTGCCATTTTGCCCAGAACAGTGGCCGCATTCTCAATCCTCTTGGTAAATGTTGGCGGTTCTATTAGTAAACCAATGAAATATTAATGTCTGTGGTCAGTTGTTGCCTCAAGTGATAAAAACATGAAAAAATATTGATAATCAATTTAGATTTCTAATTCAATGAAACTAACCTTTGATGTTTAGCGTAGTTTTACAAGTACAGCTTCCCACCTCGTTAGCGACTGTACACTGGTATTCACCCACATCTACAGCATCACATTTCTGCACCTCTAGACTCACGGTGCCATTGACCTGGGAGAAGCTGTGCTTCGCACTGGGTTTGATCTCCTTCATGTCTTTGTGCCATGTTATCTCAAACGGAGCTGTTCCAGTGACCTGACACTCAAAACAGGCACTGGAGCCCTTGACAACATCAGCCGGGGCCAGCTGTCTAACAAATGATGGTGGCTCTGGGATGAGAGAAAACAGATCATCCAAATTTCCTCAAGTCTGAACTTGGTTCTATGCATTTTATACTATAGACATCAGCTATATCAACAACTACTGCAGTGGTTCCCAACTCCAGTCCTTGGGACCCAGAGAGCTACTTTACAGTTTTCTATCCTACCAGTTAGTTAATAGAACTGGTGTCCCAGGTCTAAATCAGTCTGTGGCTCTTTATCAATCTGTGTTCTTGTGCGTTCTTGTGTCCTCCATGATGTGTTTTATGTAATATCTAACCGCTGAAGCACAATTCCAAAACAAAAGAACGAAAAAACGAGAGGACAGATAACGATCCCAGAAGTTTACTTGCCAGTCGAGGAAGCATCGGATGGAGATTTGACCCCAGAGAACGAATTGAAAACCCCAAGATACATTGCGAGAACGATGCATCACGTCCGAGCAGTGCTGTAGTCTACAGTACAGAGCAAGTTGAAACAGGTGGGAAAATTAAGCACTGTGAGTCCATCTCAAACTGTCAGAAAGCTTCTATGTTCTCTTTCATGAGAAGATCGTTCTCTCCAAGACGACTTGAGAAGAACTTTCCCTCCCAAGGTCTCAAGTATTGACTTGACATTATTGGATTTGATAATCAGCTCGACGGCTAGAATGAAAAGCAGCAGAGCCCGGGGTCCTGAGGACTGCAGTTGGGAACCATTGAATTACTGCATTTTCTATGTTTGAAAGCAGTGTTTCCCCCAGGAATGTTTCTTGCAGGTGTGGAAAAGCCTCAGAGACACACGTCATGTGACACGAAAACTCTAGTGTCAATTCTTTTAAGTATTATAGGGGATACTCTAGGACAGGTGACCCATCCTGCCTTTTCAGTGGTAGGGAAAACACTGTTTCCAATTAGATATTTTAAAAGTTCTTATTTAACCAGTTCCGCACCTTCTGACACAACTAACCTTTGACTTTGAGTTCCATGCTGCAGCTCTCACTACCAGCCTCATTACGAGCCTCACAGTAGTAAAGCCCACTGTCTTTGGTTTCAGCCCCGCTGACCTCCAGAGTGGCCACAGAGTTAACGAAGGCCATCTTGTATCTCTCACTGGGGCTGATTTCAGAACCTTCTCTGAACCAGTAGATGTCTATCTCAGGAGTCCCAGTCACCTGGCACTCAAACACTTTACTCTGACCAGGACGAACCACAGACACACGGTCGGGGGTCCGAGTGAACTTAGGAGGCTCTATGGAACAAAACGATAGGTATAACCATCAGATAGGTGATTGGGGGGCAAATTTGGTCACTATGAGGTTGATAGGTAGACATAAAGACAGATAATAACCTTTGACGAAAAGTGCCGCCTGGCATGAAGTGGAGCCAACATCATTCTGTATTTCACAGATATAATCTCCAGAATCTGAGGTTTTGGCAAAGAAGAGCTCCAGTGAACTAGAGGTGCTGTCTTTGATCACATTGCAGTCAGAGCTGGATAAAATCTCCTTGTTGTTTTTAAACCATTTAATGGTCAATGGTGGTGTGCCAGAGACAAGGACATTAAACTGGACCTTTGATCCAGGCAAAACATTCATTGATTCAGACTTTTCGAGAACACATGGTGGTTCTGTAAGAAGAAATGACAATGGTTGTGACTGCTGTTTCTTATCAAAATATCGGGCAATGCTTGTGTAGTCTCAGACATATGCAACTACTCAAAAATATTGAGGAAAGAAAATGATTCTAACCTTTGACAAACAAGCCTCCAGAACACTGGACAGTGCCAGCCTTGTTTTTAGCTATGCAGGTATAGCTGCCACTGTCTTTACTATCAAGACGAGAGATTTCCAGGAAAGCCACATTTTCAAAGAATGTGCATTTGTGTTTCTCATCAGTCTCGACCTCTTTCTCATCTTTGTACCACTGTATTGTTATAGGCAGGGAGCCAGATACAAGACAGTCCAGATGAGCAAATGATCCTTTGATACCTTCCTTCTGCTTCAGTTTTCTTGTAAAAGATGGTGGAAGTATTTGATCTAGCATAGACATATAGAAATAAAGGTAGTGAGGGTACTATTCAAAGTCATAATATGAAATCTAAAGAAATAAATATAGATTTTAAGTTCAACAGTACAAATTATGAACTGACCTAGAATAGTGAGAGTAGCCTCACAAGAGCTGTGGCCAACATCATTTGAAAGCTCAAAGGTGTATTCACCACTATCACTTTTCTCTGTTTTAATAATCTTCAGTATAGAGCTGGTGTCTGTGCTCTGTACTTTATATCTCTGGCCTGAGCTCAGCTCCTTGCCATCCTTCAGCCACGTGGCCTTCAGGGGTTTGGTGCCTGAGAACCTGGCCTCTAGTGTGGCTGGATCCCCCTGAGTCACACTGATAGATTTGGCTTCCTCTGTGATCTTAGCCGGCTCTGAGATATCAAACAAAACAATCAGCAAAGAATCTCAAACATGATATACTAGGAAAAGGTGACAGACTAAGAACTAAAATCACTAATAGACTAAGAATGGCTTAGAAAGACTGCTATTAGCAGAGTGATCTCCAACATCGCAACCAACCTTTGACTGTCAACACAGCAGAGCACTTCTGGCTCCCGGCCTGATTCTGAGCCTGGCAGGTGTATTTGCCGCCATGTTTGCCCTGTATGTTGGTAATATGCAGCAGAGCCGTCCTGTTCTCATGTGTAATCTGAATGTTTTCAGCCTCTTTGAGCTCGTGGTCGTCTTTCAGCCAGGACACAGTCATGGGCTCTGAGCCCTTCAGAGAACACTGCAGAGAAACCTCACTGCCCACCAGGGAACTAAGGTTCTCCAGCTTTCGCACAAATGATGGCGGTTCTACAAGCAAAAAATCATAAATGCGTTATCAGAGTCTCTACTAAATAAATCTATGAATGGCAATAGTTAAGGAAGAGTGGACATAGTTTCTAAACCAACCTTTGAGCGTTACTTGACAGTCACAGGCAGCCTTGCCCACTTCGTTCTCAACAGTACACTGGTAGGTGCCGGTGTCACCTGCCTCTACTGCCAGCACCTGCAGGGCTACCAGGTTGTCTTTCACTGTGATCCTGTTTCTCTTATCGTTCCTAACCAGCTTTGTGTTTTTATAAAATGATACGGTGAACGGAGCAGAGCCAGAGACTTGGCCCTCCAGCATCATCTCAGAACCTTTCACCACGTCTTTGGGCTCCAAGCTACGCACAAACATTGGTGGCTCTAAAAGAAGATGGCAGCGGTATTAGCGCATTAGACCATTCTATACTGACATAAAAATACCACATTGTTTTAATGGAAAGTTAAAGCTAAACTGAACCAACCTTTGACTGTCACTGTGCTGCTGCAGCTGTCACTACCAGCCTCACTGGATGCCACACAGACATAATCTCCACTATCCTCTACTGTACAGTTCACTATCTCCAGAGAAGCCACAAGGTCCGTCAAGCTCATTATGTATTTGTGACTGGAGCTGATCTCAATCTCGTTCTTGAACCACTTAAAAGCGATGACAGGACTGCCTCGGGCCTTGCACTCCAGCCTGGCAGAGTCGCTGCTGGTGACTAGCTTGGTTGCCTCAAGTTTTGTCACAAACACAGGAGGTTCTGAGAGAAGAGGTTAACATTCATCATGAGACACATAAGACAGTTAGCACACACAGATGTCAGTCAAGAACGTCAAGACATTTTCATCGTATTTGATCATTCAAGACGAAAAACAACAGACATTTCTGAGCATGCAGCTGCAAATGTTATTGAAGACGGCACCTTTGACAAAGAGGACTGCAGTGCAGTCCACCTTCCCAGCATCATTGGATACTTGGCATGTGTATTTCGCAGAGTCAGTGGGTTTCACTGAGTGAAGCTCCAAGGAGCTTGAAGAGGCATCTTTCTTTATGAAACATGTGCCTCCAGTAGAAATCTCTTTTTCCTCTCTGAACCACTTAACAGCCAAAGGAGCTGTTCCAGTGAAGGCTGATTTGAAGGAAACAGTGGTTCCTGGTATAACATCCTGGTTGTGTGGTTTCACTGTGAACACTGGGGGCTCTGGAAGCCGTTAGCAAGACAAGATTCACAAGTCATGTTATCAGAAATTCATTCGAGGATCGTATTCAACAAATGGAAGGGAACATAAGTATTCAGTAAGACAGAAATATTCATAACCTTTGACATAGAGCGTTCCACTGGTTTCTTTAAAGCCAGCAGAATTGGTGGCTCTGCACTTATAAACTCCAGAGTCGGCCTTCTCCAACTGAATTATTCTCAGCGTAGCAGAGCTATCTTTGAATTCAGGCTGGAACTTGGCTCCAGAATGGATCTCCTGGTCATCTTTGAACCAAGCTATGGTCATGGGTTGGGACCCAGACACCTTACAGTCCATGGAGACATCATTACCAATGTTACCATCAACTCTTTTCAGGGACTTGGTGAAAGTTGGAGGCATTATCCGATCTGGTTGTTGAAGAGAAAACATCTCATTCATTAACTCAATTTCATAGATACTTATTGTAGCAAGAGATTATATTGTTTTATTTTGTAGCACTATTTTGGTAGGTGAAAACATGGAGGCAAACATCTACTGCTACACAGAAAAAAGCTGAATTAATTTGTACATTTAGAAACTATTACGGTATCCAACTCTTATATACTTTTATATTTTTATTAATTTGTAAAACTGCAAAATACAGTATCAAATGTTAGGAGAAGCAGAAACAAGAAGCTAACCTAAGACAGTAACTGAGCATGTGCACTGGTCCTTTCCAACTTTATTGGACACCTCCATCTTGTATTCAGAAGTGTCTCCTTTTTCTGCTGTAAGAATCTTTAAGATGGCAGTATTCTCCTTCAGAGTCATTTTATATTTACGGCCACTCGTCATCTCCTTCCCATCTTTAAACCATTTCACTTTGAGGTCTGGGCTTCCAGCAATTGTGCACTCCAATGTGGCTGAGTCTCCTGCAGTCACACTGATGGACTCTGCAGGTTCTACGATTCTGGCAGGTTCTGAGATAAGACAGATCTGTTAGCTATAAAGACTTCAAGAGACTAGACATAAGAATATATACAAGTAAGAGCTATTTCTACACAAATATCTCAACCAAAGTTGTCAGCTGACCTTGCACAGTCAAAGTGGCTTCACATTTCTGTTGCCCAGCCTCATTCTCTGCTTGGCATGAATATTTGCCACCATGGCTGATGGCTACTGTTGATATTGAAAGGCTAGCAGTGTTGTTCTCAAACACCATCTTGATATTTGGATCACCATCTCTAAGTATCTCAGAGTCTTTCATCCATTTAACAGTGATGGGAGCTGAGCCTTTTATGGTTCCCTGTAGTTTCACTGTATTGCCCAACACTGCTGTAGCACTCTCGATCCTTTTTGAGAAAGATGGTGGCTCTACAAAACACATGATTAATAAACAACTGAGTATGAAGAACATGATTAAACCTCAATCTGAATAAAGCTGTTTTATCAGGCTCAAGCTTACTAACCTTTCAGCTTAGCTAGTGCCTTAGTGGTGACTTTACCCACATCGTTGGATATAACGCACTGATAATCTCCAATGTCTGCGCTTTCAAAGGACTGGATCTCCAGCCTGGACAGGGAGTCTTGGGAGACTATTTTATATCTCTTATCACCGGTGATGGCTTTCTTATTTTTTAACCAGGTGATTTCAAAAGGAGCTGTTCCTGTGATCTCACACTCCAGCTGAGCTGCTGCTCCCTTCACAGCCTCTACTGTCTGCAGCTCTTTTCTAATGGATGGGGGCTCTGGGAGTAAAAAGGGGAATGATGTATATACAGTTAATACCTGGAGGTTTTCAGTAATCACTCTTATTGAACAGAGCCTGTGAAGTAAAGGCGAGACAGTGACAAACCTTTAACAGCTATCTGGGTGTTGCAGCTCTCACTGCCGGCATCATTTGACACTTCGCAAGTGTAACTCCCACTGTCTGTGACAAGAAGATTCACTATCTCCAAAGTGGCAATCCCACTCTTGAATGAGATTTTATGTTTCTCTCCATCACTAAGCTCTCTCTCATTCCAGAACCAGTGGACTCGGAGTTCAGGAGATCCTTTGATGGTGCACTGTAAGCGTGCAGCTATGCCCTGTTTCCAAGTAATCTTTGGCTCCATTTTCTTGACAAAGGTAGGGGGTTCTGCAAGGAGTGTTGAGTTGGAAAACAACAAGGTTGTTTTTACCATTTTAAAAAGAGAAAAAAAAAATATTTATAACCAAGAGAAAAGGTACAAGAAAAAAATGCAACAGGAAAGACAAGAAGACAGCAATGCATTGCGTTAGCATCAGCTCACAGATGGCTGAATAGTAGTGTATAGTTGTCAGCAATAATCCACCAGCTCATTTGAAGAGAACAAGACATGTCTGTTCAGTTAAACTACAGGGAAGATCAACTTTAAGATCTTACCTTGCACTGTGACCAGAGCCTCACAGGATGAGCTCCCAGCCTCATTTGTGGCTGTGCACACATATTTCCCAGAGTCCTTCAGTTTGGACTTGGGTATCTCAAGAACAGCCACCTTGTCCTCAAAGGACATTTTACACTCCATGGTCTGGTGGACTTTTTTGCCGTCCCTGGTCCAGGTGACAGCCACACCAGTGTCCTCATCCACCTGGCACTCCAGGCGCAGTGGATCATTAACAGCTGCTGACACTGGCTCTATGCTCTTAACAAAGCTGGGCTTGTTGATAACCCTCAGCTCTGTGGTAAAGGTAGCAGTGCCAACACTGTTGGAGGCCTTACATAGGTACACCCCCTGGTCAGTCCGCTCAAGACTTTTAATTTGAAGGGAGTACTTGTTCTTTTCACATTTCATGACATAGTTCCCCTCCGAAGAGATGGCTATGTTGTCCTTGTGCCAGACAACTTCCATGGGCGAAGAGCCAGTGAGTGAGCACTGGAACAGAGCCTGTTTGCCCACATATAAGGTCATTGGGTCTGGTTTTGATACAAATACCGGTGGGTACATTTCTAAGGAGAGCAGGTAGAACATAAAAAACAACAGAACAAAATTTAAAAATGTGGAAAATACACCAACACCAAGGTTAAACAAACCTGTGCAATCTCAACTTAAACTTGAGAAAATCCTTAACATCATTATATCTTACCCAACATGATACCAGATTCCAGTGTATCATATACCATAATGATTCACACACACACACACACGCATATATATAACAATGATTTAAAATGTCCCATTGGGCTCTTACCAGTCACAATGAGAGAGGCGGAGCAGCTGTCGGCACCGTGCTGGTTGGAGGCCTTGCAGGTGTAGTCAGCACTGTCGGCCTTGACTGGACTCTGGAGCTCCAGAGAGGAACTGGTCTGGCGACTGAGGATCCTGTACTTCTCACTCTGTCTGATCTCAATGCCAGACCTGTACCATTTGAAGGTCACATTTGGAGCATCTTCAATCTCGCATTCAAACTTGGCATGGCCGCCAACGTTAATCTCCAGAGGCGTGATTTTTTGCCTAAAGACAGGTGGCACTGAGGCACACACAGAGGAAGGAAAAGGTAAAGTTAGAAATGGCATAAATGAAATACTTTAACAAGTTGTAATAGATGTATGGATCAGGAACAGGAATGATGGGATGTACAACAATGGTGGGAGATTTCAGGAAGAGTGACTGTGGAGGAAAGTTAAAAGAAATATAGCAAGAACACAAGCCCCATGTTTCACAAAGAGATGCCTACAGAAAGATGCTATCCATCATTTACAAGATTATCATGGGGCGAGGGTTCAGGCTAAAGTCGGGAGACAGAGTTTGTGAAAGATGAAACTATGTCAAGTTGAAGCCCTGGAAGCATGCAGAGAGAGAACACAGAGACCAAGTGGAGAGGATGGACCCAAAAGAGTGTGAAATTTCATGGGTGAGAAACAGAAGCACGTCTTCATAAACATGCCAAAGTGACCATGAAAAGACCATGAAAGGAAGCCTGTAGGCCAGTATCATGACAGCCATATTAGCTAGATGCTTATCTCCTAGAGATCTCTAAGCACCTTGCTTGGCTATAATGGTTCTGGTCTAAAGGCCGATGTTGATCATACGATGATGTGGAACAGGCAAGAATGATGTTTACACAGTGAGTTAGTACCATACAGTGACCTGCTAGGGAGCTCATGCTGAGCTATGACATTAATACAGACCGGAGTGAAAAATGAAATATTTAAAGTGAGGACAGAGATCCTGAATAGACCATTTTAAGTGAATGATTAGTTGTATTCTGAGAAAATGAATGAATGAATGAATGATAATTTGTTTGGCCTGTTATCAAACCTCTTGACACCACAGTGAGTCTTGAAGTTGTTGTGGTCTTGCCGGCTTCATTCTCAGCCTCACAGATATATTCTCCTTGATGCTTCTCCTTGACAACTTTGTTGATAACTAGTGTGTATGTGTCATGGTCTTTGGAACACTTGAACTCTTTGCCAGATTTCACCAATCGTCCATTGAAAAACCAGTTCACCTTTGTGACATACTTTATGGTGGCACTAAATGTTACTTTACTATCTTCTTCAATGGATAAATCCTCCAGGGAGGAGACTATGACAGGGTATTCTCTCTGTTCAGGTCTGGACACTGTGATCTCCTGTTTGAAAATCTCCTCCCTGTGCTCTTTCTGGATGCTAACGTCCACAGACTGCTCAGTGGGGATGGAGGCGGGGGGGAGGGCGGTGGTGATAGCAGCAGCTCCCACATCTCTCTCACGGCTTTTCACAGTCACTGACCTCACCTCCTGCCTGGACACCTGCACCGACTGCTCAAACTCCACATGGGCCTCGGTGGAGATTTTAACCTTCTGGGAGGAGACTGACTGTTTGATCTGCGCTGCCTTGGATTCCTGCACCACAACCTGCTGCTCAGCTGTGATAGACTCAACAGCCATTTTAGACTCGGTCTTGAGCGCAGCAGCCTGAGACTTAATAGGAGTGAAATCCACTGCGCTCTCTGCTACTCTCACAGTCTCCACCACAGACGACATCATCTCTTTGGAGCGGGCCGAGGAAACCTGCACTCTCTGAGGTTTGTCTAGCTGCATGGTGCCAGGCTGTTCAGAAGTCAGTACATGAGCCTCCTGGTAAACTATGGAATGGAAAGCTGCCTGGAGTTCAGTCCTGAGGTCAGCTGTCTGAGGGTACTCACCCTCAAAAGCCAATGTGATTTCCATTGGGGTGCCTGCTGTTGTGATAAGGTAGGTGAACATGGAACGTTTGGGCTCTTTCTGAACTTTGACCTCCTGGACCTCCGAGGCCTCTAACCTCCCTACAACGTCGGCCAGTAGCAGCGGCTGGTCCTGGGCCACAGCAGACTGAAGAGCGTCTCTGAGCTGACGTCTTATGTTCAGACTGGATGGTTTGGGGATCTGAATCACAAACGTCATCTCTTTAGGAAGAGCGGTACTGTCTTTAGATTCTGATGCCATAAGAGACAGTTTCGGCTGTGTGGTGACTCTGACTTTAGTGGACTCTGACTTGGTGATCTCCTGAGAGAGCTCACCTGTCAGCACCCGCTTCTCATCCATCACTATGGACTGTCGGACCGACTGGCCCTCCTGGATCTGAACAGCAAAGTCCTGCTCTGCTGCCTCCAGAAGCACACTGCTCTCTGTGGAGATCTCCTTCTCCTCAATCTGGACCGGCTCAGTGGGAACTTTTGGCTCCACGGCCGTCTGACAGGTGAATTTATCCACAGCTGTCAGACTCTCAGTATGGCCCTCCTCTAAGGTCTGGCTATCTGCTACACTGGTGACATGCATCACATTCCAGCGCTCCTCCTTCTGCACTAAAGCTCGCTGCTGCTTGACGTCGCTGGTGAAAGGCGTCTCCTTTGGGAGCTGCATGGGCTGGGAGGAGAGCTGGAGGACGCTCTGAGGCCTGGGCTCTGTTCTGAGCTGAGACTGAACTCCTGTCACAGAAACATCCAGCTCTTTGTGATAATCTGCTGTGAGCTCCCTTCTCTCCTCTGAGGTGGCTGCATGCTGCCTGGCCTTCTCCTGTTTCTGTGCTGCCACCTGCTGGTCAGGCTTCTCAATAACAAGAATACCCTCTTTGGGTAACGCCTCCACAGGCTGGGTTGACTGGAGGTGGAGCGGTGTGTGGGCCTCTCTCTGGGGCTGGATGGTCATAGTACTGGCCTTAGCCTCAAACTCTGATGTGTCCTCACACACCATGGTCCTCTGCTCATCCTGGCTGACAGTGTGTAACAGAGTAGGGCTTTTCCTGGCTCCTGCCTGCTCTGAGGCCGGCTTCTCACAGGTGAACCTCTCCTCAGACGGTAAGAGGTCCTGGTCTGTGATCACCTGTAGGTGTAACAACTGTTCTCCCTCTACCTGTGACTGAATGGACATGGCGCTGTCCAGACTGGGTAGCTGCTGAGTGTGTTCAGCCTGCAGTGTCTGCTTCTCCTCAGCTGTCAGAGCTGCCTTCATGACTTTATCCTTACAGAGCTGAGCCGTCTCCTCATCAGGCCTCTGCATGGAGAACTTAGTCTCCTTGGATAAAGTGTGTTTGGACTCACTGACCGAGGCCAAGATGGGTCTGGGTCGCTCTTTGCTTACTGAAGATTTGACAGCAGAATCTGCGGTGTGTAGTTCTGCTGTGTGGCCCTCGGCCAGCACCCGCTTCTCTGCTGACTGGGCTGAGTATAAAATCTTAACACCTTCTTTAACCTTATAACTCCTCTCCTCCTGTGGTTTGGGGATATCATGAGACTGTTCTTTCAGGATGGATAGTTGGGACTCAACTTGATGGCCACTGACTAGATGTTTAGGTTCTGAGGTGGGCCGGACTGTAGCTGACCTCCTGTCGGCCAGAGGCTCTGTGCTCACAGTAGAAAGAGTGGTGAGCTCCTCAGCTACGGCTGACATCACCTTTGACCTCTTTTCCCTAGCAGCCTGGAGCTCGATGACCTCAGGACTCTGAATACGATCACAGTGCTGCTCTGTGAGGTCCTGACTCTCCTGGACAGAAGATATAAAAGCTGCCATGTGAAGCTGTTTCATAGGAACAGCTGAAACCTGAGGTGGATGGGTGGGAGCCACAGAAACCCTCTCCTCTATCTCATGAGACTGCAGCACTGCAGCCTGGTGGGTGAGCTGCTCTCTATGAAGAGTGGCAGCTGAGATATCTAGCTCTCTAAGGGAGCCCACCTGCTCACTGGGAATAATCTGCCTGTCTTCAGTGCCGATGGTGTAAACCATCTGATCGGATCTGGTTCTGTCCTGACCGGGGAGGCTGACCTGGTACAAACGGGACTCTGTAGCCTGTTCTGTCACAGACACTTTATAGCCTTTCTTCTGAACCACTGTGTGCTGTTCCTGCTGGCGGGACACAGAGACAGACTCCCTGAACACGACCAGTTCAGCACTACAAGAAGCCTCCCCAAACTGGTTGGAAGCCTTACATGTATAGACGCCACTGTCTTCCTGTTTGACACTCTTAATATTGATGAAGCCAGATCCATCTGGGCCGGCCACTATGATACAGTTCCTACTGGGCTGGATCTGGAAAGCCCCCTTGAACCACTTCACATCAGGGATTGGATCACCGCTGGCTTTATATTTAAAGGAGGCCTCTCCTCCCTCTGAGCATCTGACAGGCTGGATCTGAACTGTGAAAGTAGGAGGCTGACCTGAGACCTTAAACATTTTCTCAACCCATTTCTCTGCCTGGCTAATATCCTTCTTTTTCACTTCGAGGTATGTAGTGCAGGTTGTCTGCCCAAATCTGTTGGTGGCAGTACAAGAATACTCCCCTTCGTACTCAGATGTGACCTGGGTGATTATCAGCGTATACTCCTCCTTCTCCTCTACCAGCTTGTACACAGAGGAGCTTTTTATCACCTGTCCATTGTGGAACCATTGAACAGTGGGTTTAGGGAGGCCAGACACTGTGACAGTAAACCTAGCAGTCTCCCCGTCACTCACAGCAGCTGGAGACAGCTGGCTGAGGAAAACTGGCTTTTCTTTTTTCTTCTCTAAAGTGCTAGAGTAACGTTTGGACTCTGGCTTGAGTTCAAGTGTTTTTGTTTTCTGTGGTAACTGGAGACCAGTGTAGTAGGTTTCCTCTTGCTCCTCCACAGTGGTGATGGTGGTGCTAGAACGCTCTGTCAGGAAATATTGAGCAAGATTGATAACAATATCCACAACACAAGAGCTATGCTGGTCAACAAAGAGTCCACTGATAAAAAATAAAAAGAGTAAATATTGATAAATGAAATGAACAAGGCTCCAAATCTACGTAGATGACCCCCAAAAAAGGCAACTAAAATATGAAATGTTTTACTTGTTTTAATTTACAAATTAATGTTAAATGATTTCTTCTTTTATAGTTTACTTAAAGGCATACTGAGGAGGATTTTGCTGCTTGTGGCTTTTACACACAACTTTTAAAGTTGACCAGATTGTTGCCAGAACGTTAAAAACCGGTAAAAAAAAAAACAGGTAAAAAAGTACAGCGAGGTAAAACGCCAAGCAGACAAGGCTCGTTCCAAAACGAGAGTGAATCTGTTGGCTTTCATCCGTTGGAGAGTATTGAAGGAGAGGATGGGATGAAGAGCGAAGCGGAGCTGGTCTGTTGGTAGGTGCGAGTTAGAGCTGTCAGCTTTTCTACTACAACGATGCTACGCTAATGGTAGCTAGCTGCCAGCTCACGAGACACACTAACGTTAGCTCTGACCAGTTGCTCTGTTTCAGAGCTCGAACGGTGGTTTTTAGATATAAAACGATTCAGCAGTGGTTTTGGTTGCAGCCGGACACACCTGCTGCCAAAAGGTCGACGCCCAGAAATGTCCTGAACATTCAGAAATAAGAAAATCCAGGCAGAAGGCAGCATGCTCTCTGCAGACACACTTTACTACACACTGCCAGACTTCGGTAGTGACAACCGAATTTATGAATGAGAGTGAATTTGCATATTTCTGGTACACACTGGAGCAGAGCGGAGTAAAACTAGAGGACTGTGTATGTACGGGTAACAGTCACTCCACTCATCCGATCTCGCGATGGCTGTAAATAATGTCTGTAACCATAGTAACGTTTACTTCAGACCAATATGGCGGCTACACCAGTAACCAGAGGTGTCGATTTATCCATAAGATCTTAATAAACCGCCACTGATAGCGGCGTCGGATTCTCTTTTTACACCGCATGGACTTGATAGTTTTAACGGCGACATTTGGACCGAAGACCGCAGACCAGGTAGGAACAACCAATGTTGAGGAAACAGACTGGATAGAAAATGTGAGAATGTCTCACAACACTTACCTCCGTCTCTTTCAAAACAACGGTGATAATGTTACGTAACGTAACAAGTGTTGCGCCTTATGCCATGTAACTACACGGAACCGAATCCGTTCTCAAATTCGGTTGTCAATACCTGAATTTTCAGGGAGTAATGCTGCATTCCATTGCACTCGGAAGTCGAATAAAAACGACTTCCAACACGGAAAAGTGCAACAGAGCGGTCGTTCAAGTCGGAGTTCCCAGTCGGAAATTCGGGCAAGATCTTCTCCGCCCGAGTTCTCCGACATAAACACAGCTGACGTCACAGCATCAATCTGTACTTAATAAAACTTGATTTTACTTGATATGTAGTTTTTGTGTTATGAACACGTATTGTAACAACTTTGTAGCTTCCATTTGTAACGTAATTCAGTTGACCTGCTTCGTTAGTAGATGGAAGTCTTTGCTGTATGAACTCGCCTGCTAACAGAGCTGTCAGATAGCTGCCGTTAACGTTAATGAGTAAAGGCTGTTGCGTCCATGTTTTCCCGAGAAGACGCACTGTAACGCATTTAGATCGGAGGTCGGTAGTTCCGACTTCCAGCGGAATGCACCATGAGTCCGGTTGTAGAATCCAGTCATCACTCTCCTTAATAACCGAACTGTGTGTGAACGTAACAGGATTAAGCTCTCCAACGAGGAGTCACACAGTACCAAGGGGCCATAAGTAATGATTAAGATAATTTTTGGATGAGGTTATGCTATTTCAAGGGGGAAAATCCTGCTCAGGATGCCTTTTAAGCATTTTGTGTTCACTGAATAGAAAGAGAATGACCCAAAAACTGACATTAAAAGATAGGCTAATTCTTGTCCTTTGTCCCCATGGGATGGATGGTTGCTTGACCTTTGAAGAAGGTGGTTTGTTTCTCTGGTTAAACGTCATGCAAACATCAGCAAAATGTAACCATGGCTAATTCTTCATGATGTCATCAGTCAGAGGAGCTTGTTTCAGTCTTTTTTTTTTTTTTTAGTTGTTTCTTTTAATTTTCCTTAACAATAAAGTTTCATTATGAAGTTAGTTTAAACCAATTTGACAAAGAATTGTTAAACATGTCTTAGTTGTGGGTCACTTCATTTACACTTCATACGTTTCATTGCAGTATTAGCGGGGGCAAAATGATGTTGATGGTTGCCTGGTCATTTCCAGCAAACCAAACCATGCATTTCTTTCAGGCCAAAGAACCATCTGAATCCCATATGGAAACAAAGGAATAGTGTTTTGACATTTTAATATTAAACTATATGTCAGAGAGTACCGCAAATGTTAAAAAAAAAAAAAGGCGCAGACTTCAACTTTACACCAACTCCTTTAATTGTACATACAGTATATAATTATATAAACTCTGAGACAAACCAACACGACTTCTGTACAAATAAACCATGGATTTCTATCTCACTGCCAAATTATCTGTATTTGTATTTGTGGCATTTGTTGTTTGTGGTATGGGAGCTGACAGTTGAAATTTTATTGTTTGATTTAACACTATTCTGTCTGAACACATTTCCTAACATACTCCTCAAATTACACATATTTACAAGACATGAACATTTATATTGAAAATCAAAAAAAAGTTTCACAGTAAAGGAAATTTTATCCATTTTAAATTTTCACTCAGTTTACTAATTTGAATTACTTTTAGTTTTAATATCCAGAAAGAAACATACCATGTTGCAAAACCATTCAAAGCAAGACTGTCACAAACATTTCCAAATTAATACTACAATGGACTTACTACACCACACTGACAACAATGAACTGTTATGGATTAATTCAAGTAAGATATATGACAATATATTCCTAATAGTTTACAGATCTTAGATAGGACAACTGTGACCAATGTTAATCTCCTGATTATATATGGTATGTGAATTTCATAGTATCTTAATATTTTTAACTTCTCTGCTGATTATTTCAACAAAACCACTTCTCAAGTATTATTCTTTGCATCTTCATACAATAGCTAACTAATACCTAACTCATTTATCACAAAATAAACATGATAATATTGCTGATATGTATTTCTGATGAATGTTTTGTCTATATTAAATGTATGCTTCACACGTGTAATCCCAGTTGTTTCACCTCCTATAGTGCAAACTGATGTGAACAGCAGATTACAAAAACAGATTGGTAATATTTTGCATTAAGCTGTCCTCATACCTGCAGCAATGTGTTTTGTAACTGCTGAACTTTTACTGAAAACACTAAATAGAAATTTTGCAGTTGCAGTAATTAAAGTAATGACTTTAAAATGTCATAATTGAACTTAATTTTCAAAGTTAATGACAAACATATAGGGTCAGCTTACTGTGAAGTGTTACCAGACAAAAAATAAATTAGATCTCATCTGTTTTGAAAAGCAAACATAAACCCAGATTCTTTCATTAGGCACAAAAGACAAACTTCCGCAAATCAAAGTAAAAACATTTTGAGACTCCGCTGTGTGAAGTTTTACACAACATACAATAAATAAATAAAACCTGTCAGCAGACTGATCTGCTGCTACAAAAAATCATTATTCAATTCAACTTCAATATTTTTTTCACATTTACTGTTTCAGCATTCAAACACCACAACATACACTTTCTACCCATTTCCACCACATAACCAGATCTTTCCTCATCTAGAACACTTTCAACAGAGCGGTGGTTTCAACGCACCCGGCCTGGTTTTGGATTACGCACTTATACTCCCCAGCATCACTCTGTGTAACATTAGTAATGAGCAGGTTGAAATGTCCTGTGGTTTTCTCCTGGATTATACACCTGCTGTCTGTGACTCGGTCTCCATCTTTGTACCACTCAGCAGTGGGGTTGGGCTTCCCGTTAAACAGACACTGGAGGATAACCGGTGTCCCTACCGCTGCTGTAACGTTAGTTAACGGGATAATACATTTAGGAGGCGTCTCTGTCACCTGGAACTGGAAGCTACACGTCTCAGACGACTTCCCTTTGAACTCTATTTTATCGTCTTTTGCCGGCTCAGCAAACACATCAAAGTTAATGCTGACATATTTCTCTCCCTGTTCGCTCATTTCGTTGTCGGTGTTGGCCACCAGCCTGACCGCCCTCTGAGACTCGTCCGCCTCCTGCTCAAACTCAAACTCCAGCTCAATCTCTGACGCCTGCTCACCATCAAACGATGTGTTGCCGACCATCAGGTCAAACTTCTGAGGCTGGACCTTTGCGCTGCCGAGAGACACGGCAGTCAGCTCCCTGCCTCTGGCCTTTCCTGAGAAAGCTTTAGCATTCAACACCGACAGGGACGCCCTACACAGCGTCTCTCCTACCACGTTAATGGCCCTGCAGGTGTACACTCCACTGTCCTGTGTGGTGACTTTACAGATCTTCAGGAAGTGGTTGTCTCCATCAGACGAGTGGAGGTATTTTTTGTTATCGTGAGGGATTTTCTTGTCACCTTTGAACCAGGAGACGATGGGAGATGGAATTCCCATCAGAGAGCACTCAAACATGACGGTGGTGCTCTCGGGGGTTTCCATGTCACAGATGGGATTGATAAACCTCGGGGGCATCTCAGTGACCTCAAAAGCTATTTTCAGATCATCATTCTCCTGGGTGACAAAGTCCACAGCACCCTCCTCATAAATACTAGGCAACACATCCAGGGAAATGATCATACTCTTGTTATCAGCCGTGTACTCGGGGATGGTGATGATCTTCACCTGTTTCTCAAACTCTTTCACCTCATTTTCATCCAGCTCTACTTCCAACAGAATCTCCTGAGGCGATGGAGAACGCGAGGAGTCGTCTTCCTCCACATCAAACTCCATCACGTGTTGATGGGTGACAGCAGGTGGAGCAGGCATGAACCTCACTTCCTGTGATACAACTACAACTAAAGCAACACTCCTGGCTTCACCTACATAGTTCACAGCCTCACAGATATACTCCCCCTGGTCGGCTTTAGTGACGCTGTGAATTGTTAGAGTGATGTTATCTCCGTCTCTCTCCATTTTAACCCTGTCGTCCGCCACCAATTGGGTTTTGTTGCGGAACCATCTCACCTCAGGAGAGGGGAGGCCAAACACCTCGGCATAGAACATCAGAGAGTCATTTTCAAACACTCTCTTCTTAGTGAGAGGTTTGAGGAAGGCAGGAGGGATTCCCTGCACTTTCTCCTGGAGTGTTGCCAGGCCCAGAGACCCTCTGCCCTCAGTAAGGTATCGACTGTCATCCAGATTTAACCCGGGAGGGGTTGTTTCAATGCCCTCATCAGCAGGAGACCTCAGGAACTGAGCTGGAGAGAAGAACCTCTCGCTGGAGTCACCTGTTGAGGGTCTCTTGTGCTCTACAGGGGAGAAGGGATACTCCTGCGGGGTCATAAAACCACCAGGAGTGTCAGTAGTGGGAGTGTGGAAGGACTCGGGAGACTTGGGAGTGTGGAAGGACTCGGCGATTGGCTGTGAGATCTCAGTGGATGAGGCTGGGGTGTAGAACCTCTCAGCCACCTCAGCTATCTCCTCACTGAAGGTGCTGCCTATCTCTATAGACATCTCAGACTCGGGGGACAGCGGCCTTCCCCAGTCTGTTGGAGGGTTGTAGTAGTCGTACACTGCGCTGAATGTGACCTCCTCCACCTCCATGGAGCGGCCTGCTGCTCCCCCAGCTTCAGCTGAGGCCTGGTCCACATCACTGCTCCCCTGTTTAGATACAACCTGCTTCTGAGGTCCTTGGGAAGCAATATAGTCAGCCAGACCAAGTGGCTTGGCTGTGCTGTCTGCTTTGGGCTTGACAACACGTGGTTCAGCTTCTGGTTTCACCAGGACGTCAACACCTTTGGCCTCAAGATATGTACGAGGTTCAACTACATGACCAGCCTCGATCTCCTCTGCTGTTTCTGTGACGTCGGCCTGGGAGTCCGGCATACTGAGGAAGACCCCACTGTCCAGAGAGGGTTCTGGGAAGGAGATCAACTCCTCACTGACAACTTTACCCTCCTCACTCACATGCTTCACCTTAGGCATGGAAACAAGTTCCTCGCCCATTCCTTTAACCTCTTCACTCACATGTTTCACCTCCTCACTAACCTCCTCAGTAAAACCTGGGACCTCCAGACTGGCATCTTTAGCCTCACTGCTAAAAGGGGAAGACCTTGCAGCTGCTGTCTGTCTCTCAGGTGCGGAAAGTGATTCAGAAATTCTTTTAGGCTTGACAACCTCACTGACAGGATCTGACGTTCTGGTAGAGCGCTTTACTGCTGGGGCTTTGTCACAGTGGAAAGGTATAAAGCTGCTAGTTCTGTCAAACATATGGACAGTCTCCTCTCTCACCACCTCCTCTACTTCACCTGCCCCCATTTGTTCAGGGGAACGAACAGGTTTCCCTGGCATCACAGGCTTAGGTCTGACCAGCTGTGGAGACTCCTGCACTTCCTCTACAAACTGTTTGATTTCACCATGGCTCGCAGCTAAAGCTGCTCCCTCCTCCGAATCACCAGATATCATGCAGATCTCCCTGTCTTCCTCTAGAGAGGAGATGGGCTGGAAGGTCTTCAAAGAGACAGATTTGGGTTTTGCAGGATTTGTATGAGAGGAAACAGACTTTCCTGAGGCAGGAATAGGCTCTGCTCGAACAGATACAGTTTTGTGAGAAACTGGTTTCACTGTAGTGGTAGCAGCCCAACTATCACTACCTTCTACAAGCATAGCATCATGTTTAGGTATCAGTGGAGCTCTTTCCTTCAATTCCCCAGCCAACGTTTGTTCCTGCTGGTCAGGGGGAACGGCCACTGCAGGGATAAACTCCTCAGGGAAAAATGTTTCCTTTCTCTGCTCCTCAGGAGGGGGGGAAGGCATGAATGCAACAGGTGAGTCTGACTCAAAAGCTTGTTTAATCTGAGACACTTTTATCACAGCAGCAGAGGACTGCAGACCACAGCCAGATATACCAGGAAGCTCTCTGTAGACACCAGGTCTGGTTTTTGAGGCTTTGGCAGCCACCTCTGGTGGGGTACGTGAGCTGATAAATTTATTTGTCTCCTCTGTGAGATCAGTATCTGTGACGTTAGCTGCGTGGCTAAGAGCAGGTTTCTTGATATTGTCAGCTAAGCCAACAGGAGACTTTCTCACTCTGCCAGTTATGCTGGTGGGAGATGGGGTAAAAACATCATCCTCTAGAGCCATGCCAGCCTCTGAAAACTGTGCAGGCTCAGCAATTTGGAATGACACATCAGAGATGCTTGTAACCTCTCCCAGCTTATTTTGGGCAACACATTTATACACTCCAGCATCAGTGTATGTGAAGCTGTAGATATATAACCTGTAAACTTTATCATGCTCCTCAACTCTGTATTTACCAGTGGTGATTTTGAGGCAAACATCATCATGATACCATGTGATTTCTGGAGCAGGTTCTCCTGTGATGATACACTCTAACACAGCAGTCTCTCCCTCAGAATAACTGATGTTCTCTAATTCACTGACCACACGAGGAGGCTCCCCAACCACATCAAAGGAGAAGGTAAACTTATGTTTCACAGTCTGAGAGGCTCCCTCATCACTAGACACATCCGAGGCTTTGTCTGTAACTATGGCCTCAGATTTTACCTCACTGCCCTCCTCTATCATCTCAGGGACGGGGGTGGCAGCGGTGATTCTGATCTGAACCGGAGAGGAGGTGAAAGATTCATCTGAGCGCCGAGGTCTGCGGATCACCGCCTCAGGCACCTGCAGTGTTGCCTTTCCTGTATCCATGTAGGACAGCAGTTCCTTCTCTACCAGGCTGTCTTGGTGTTCCTCACCCTTCTCCAGCTCCTCTGTCACCATCACCTCCTGTGTGAGATCTGAGGTTCTCACCAGCTTCACGTCCAAGATTTCCAGAGTGGCGCTGCAGATGGACTTGCCGTGTTTATTGGTTATAACACAGTCAAACGTCCCCTCGTGGTCTGTGGTTGGATAGTAGACGGTGAGCTTTGATTCATTAGATTTGCTCATGATGTCATAGTCAGGGTTGTGGGCTAATGGGTGGCCATCTTTGAGCCAGGTGACGGTTGGCTGAGGGTCACCCTGGAACTGGCAGGTAAACTCTGACATCTCACCGATTTTAACTTTAATAGAAGATATTTCTTTCACAAATACTGGAGGGGGTCCTTTCACAGTTTTATCCCCCTCTTTTACCTTCTGGGTATCTGTTTTGTAAGTTTGGTAAAGGCCCTCTTTGGAACTTAACTCTTGGACTCTCCTCTCCTCTTTCCTCACAGCTCCAAGTTCAAGGCTCTCATCTCTCCATTGTCCACTCTGTTTCGACCTGATCCCCTCTCTGCTTCCCTCTCTCCTCACTCCTCTAAGATCCATCTGGCGTCTCCGTTCGCTGCTCTCTCCTGAGGATCCTATCTCCTCCCTCATCCCTCTCTCCTCTCTCACCTCAGTCTGGAAGCGCTGGGTGCTGCCTTTATCGACAGTCATAGCATAATCCTCCCTGCTCCTCCTCTCCACACCTCTCTGCAGATCCTCCTGTGGGCTTCGGCATGGGGAGCGCCTCCTGACCGGGGAAGACTCTCTGGACAGCTTATGAGGGCTCTCAGCCTGAGCAGAGGCTAGTTCATATCCCTCGAAAGGCACACTTGCATGGTGGGTGGGAGAGCGCCTCCTAACAGGTGTAGATTCACGATCCATTCTGTCTTTTACAGGTGAAGATGGTAGATCACAAAGACTTTCAACAGGCACACCAGCATGGTATGGTAATCCACCATGTGTAGGAGAATGCCTTCTTAGGGGAGAAGACTCGCGAGACAGTTTGGGAGGCGATGGCTCGTAGGCCGTGGCGTGGAGAACATGTGAAGGTTTTCTTGCTGGTAAGGCTCCACCAGCAAGTTTTGTATGTGGTGGCTCTTCTTGTTGGGATGTAGGACCATAAGTAGCCAGGTGAGTGGGTGAGGGTTTTCTAACAGTTGTTGGCTCCTTTACAAGTTTATGGGTTTCTTCTACATGTGGGTTTGGAAGTTCATAGGGGTAGGTTTCATGAGATACACCAGCATAATGGGGTTTAGTAGCTTGGTGAATTACAGTGGTGTCAAATGGTGGAACATGGGAATCAAATGGTAACCCAGTACCAGTTTGTTTGTATTGTTGTTCATCCAGAGCCCAGTCTGACTCAAGTTCAGCCACTTCTTCTTGTTCTACAACATCCTGTTGCCATTTCAAGATGCGCTGAGCCAGTGCTTCTTCCTCGCTGACAAAGTACTCGCTATCTGTCTGCAGTCTGGTCTCACGGCCCTCTGTCGGCAACTCTCCAGTAGGCGGCCACTGTAGACGATCATCCTGTTCATCCTGGAATCCAGCAGGAACTGACTCGCTCAGGAGGAACTTCTCTTTGGCGGTTTTCTCTGGAGAAGTCTTTCTGCGCCGGACCACTTCAGGCTGAGCCATTGGTTCTGAAGCAGAAGCCCCTTCAACACCTCTCTTGGCCTCAGCAGTCTTCTCAGCCTGGTATGGTGAGTAGGCCTCCACCCAGTCTGACTCCAGTTTCACAGCCTGCTCCTGCTCAATCAGAACATCCTGCTGCCATTTCATTATCCGCTGAGTCAGGGCCTCCTCTTCACTGACAAACTGCTCACTCTCGTTCTTCAGTTCAGAGATGTTCTCCCTTGACAGCTGGAGCTCACGCTCTTCTCTTGTCTTCTCAAACAGCGGTTTCTCTGCTCTGGCTTTCATTCTAGGTGATGCCTCAGCTTCCATTTCTGCTGCTCTAGCTTTAATTCTGGGGGATTTTTGGGTCAGCATGGTTGATGCTTCAGCTTCCATTTCTGCTGTTCTAGCTTTAATTCTGGGCGATTTTTGGGTCAGCATGGCTGATGCTTCAGCTTCCATTTCTGCTGTTCTAGCTTTAATTCTGGGCGATTTTTGGGTCAGCATGGTTGATGCTTCAGCTTCCATTTCTGATGTTCTAGCTTTAATTCTGGGGGATTCTTGGGTCAGCATGGTTGATGCTTCAGCTTCCATTTCTGATGTTCTAGCTTTCATTCTGGGGGATTTTTGGGTCAGCATGGTTGATGCTTCAAATTCCATTTCTCCAGTTCTGGCTTTTATTCTGGGTGACTTTCTAGGTAAGGAGGCAGAGGACTCTACTTCTTCTGCTCTCACTTTCATTTTAGGTGAATTAATCATTGACAAAGTAGCAGCTTCAGGATCTGCCAGCCTAGCCTTCATTCTGGGTGATTTGTGGGAGGAGGGGAGCGAGGCCTCAGCTTCTACAGTTGTTCTTTTCTCCACTACCTCCTCCTGGGTGTAAACATGCTCCTCAGGCTCCATGTACGGTGGCTCTGCTGGCATGGAGAGCTCGGTTTCAGGCTCAAATGTCTCCTCTTCTGACATCCGCATCCCTTTCTGCCATTTCCTGATCCGGAGGGCCAGAAGTTTCTCCTCACACTCCATCCTATCAGCTTCCAGGCTCTTCTCATATTGAGCCTTCAGAGATTCTTCTACCGGCTCCTCTTCATATGGCTCATCTAAGTCTCTCACTATTCCCTCTGGCGTTACTGTGTCACTGAGGAACCTCTCCTTGACTGATTTGACTGGCTTAGGCCTGGGTGATTCTCTGAGTGATGCCTCCTCCTTCACAGGCACAGATTCCCTACTCTCAGTGTATGTTTTAGTTTCTGTGTATTCTGATGTGTCAGAGTATGGTATTTCAGACTGACCCCGCATTGTAGCCTCCATCGTGTGCTCAGTGACCCCACTGTGATGCTCACCTACCCTCTGTTTGAATCTAACATCTGCCTGAGACTCAACTGAGGCCACAGGCTTTTTATCTTCCTGTGTTTCAGAATACTTTTTACTTGGTTCCCTCTCCTCCTGTGGCACCATTGTATCAACCGGCTCCCCTCTCATGATCTGAATGGCACGGGTTCTGGACTGAGGTTCGAATGAGTGCCTCATGCGACGCTGGGAGGGTTCCCCGCTTAGAGAGCGGGTACCTGAGGTTTTACCTCGAAACTCCTTACGCCTCTCTCCCTGTTCAAATGGTCGGTTGAAATGCTGCACATCAGGTAGAGAAGCTGGCTTGACCCTAAGCTTGTCCACATAGTCTGCATAGCTTGACTCACTGGCTACTGACTCTAAATCAAACTCAGAGGAGGACATGGTTGAGATAGACATCCTCTTCTTCTGTTTGACAGCCTTTTGAAGTGTGGTAAGTTTTGTTCTTACCTCGTTGTGAAGACTCTCAGTGTCACTGAACCTCTCGCTGTATCTGTCACTGCACCTGTCGCTGAACTTGTCACTGAACCTGCCACCTGTGCGCCGGTCACAGTAGATATCACTGAACCTGTCATCAAACCGCTCAGACCTGTCAAACATAGGGGGAGGGGACCGGGCACGCTCAGAAGCAGTTTCCAAACGTTTAGACTCTTTCTCTGACTCTTTTGCTTTCGATGGTGAATCAGACCTAAAGAAGACCGTACGAACCAGAGCACTCTTAGATCTAGATCTTCCCTGATGGACTTTAGACATCTTGTCAAATGGAGACCCAACACACCTAAGGTCGACCCTAAACTTCCTCTCTTTCCTCTGCTCGACCATGGTGTCTATGCTTTCATGGGCTCTGGCAGAGCGCCGAACAAAGCTCAGGTAGTTAGCAGACTGCTCTTCCTTCAGTGACACCAGAAGTGATGCTGTGGACTCTGCAGAACCCTCTGTATTTATTGCCATTACCTTGTAACTGCCCGAGTCTTTCTCTTTGATACTGTCGATAACCAGACTGGTGGTGTGCATGTGCATTCTGCTCTCAGTACAGATCCTACGTCTACGCTCTTTCTGAATTGGCCTGTTATTATGAAACCACAGAATAGTTGGTGGAGGACAGGCAACCAGTTTACACTTTAATGCCGCTGGGTCCCCCTCGAGGACTGACTGGAACTTGAGTTTCTTGGTGAAAGAGGGTTTAATGTTCTCAGTCCATGAGCTGATGGACGAGGTTCTGCTGGAGCAGCGATTGGCTGCCACCAGGCCGTGATCCAGGAAGTCCTCGGTGTCTGAGAAGGCTCCTCTCAGCTGCCGACTCCTGGTGAGATCTGTTCTGTTCTCTGTTCCCTCTTTGCTTTCATTATAAAACAGTTCTGCAAACAGAAACAGACACCTGTCAGTACAACATAGCCTTCAGGGGCAAAAAGAAGGAAAAGGAATTTGAATGAATCATTAATGGAAAAATTAAATGCATGCTGCAAGTCACAATGCCATAAGAAATAACAATTTCACTCACCATATTTGTTCGAATAAACGCAAGACTTGATTCTTTTTATAAGAAACCTGCAGGAAGTTTTGATCCTTCTTCTGTGGAAATTTCTTCAAAACATAAATTACTTATTAAAAAAAGCATAAATGTTTCCGAGATAAACTGATGGGCAACTCGTTTTGCTTTTTGGTCTTTGCTTTGGGTTTACGTTTATACTAGAATATTCCTTACCTGACTTGCAGACAGGAGAATAAACGCCCTTTCTAAACCTTAGACTTAGAGGTGATAAACGATGCACAGATATCAACGAGAAGCACAGCTCTCCAAGAATAACAGGTTATATAATCAAACTTGCTCAAATGAAGCTCTAGAATTGTGTGAGAAGGCGTTTATTCGAACTAATATAGTTTACTGGTGTTATTTAGAATGCAAACCACAGGAATCACATCCCACTATCTGCAAGCCAGGCTAAGAAATATTTTGCAGGAGGAAGTTATCAGTTCCAGATGCAATAAACTTTAGGAAAAAATTAAAAGATGTGGCTATTTCCATATCTTTTAAAGAGGCATTTCAAATCTGGAAGCTTTAAAAGATACGCATCCTGCACCTTTTCTGGGAAACAGATCATAGGAACCTTCATGCCAAAAGAGAGGACTGATGGATGCAAACCCCATGTTTCAAAAACTGGTACAACAAGCAAGTCTATCAGTGTTCGCCTGGGGGAAACCATAGTATATTCTCAACATAACAGCATATTGAATAATACAAATGATATCCATTTTCTATCAAGACAAATATACAAATTACATGCATTGTGGAAATTCTAGGATAATTTAAAGGGATAGTTCAACCTAATGACATACGTACATACTCTGAATGCAGTCTATGGATGCAGGCAAACCATAATCCAAACAATCCATAATGCATGCCACCAACTGCTTTTTCCTCAATAGTTTCTCCACTGCTTTTTCTCATTGAAAATTCACTGATGGCAAGTCACGTTTAATGAGCCAAAGCTTGGATTGAAGTTACCCACTAGACTGCTTTCAAAGCGAACAATCAAACCAGTCGAATAGAGAACTGGTTGAACTGCCCCTTTTCCAGTATGCTGGTTCACTGTGATGTGTGCGTCTGGTGTGCTGCATGTGATGGTCAAAAATCTGCCTGGACCTTACCTTTGACTTCTTGCTCAATCTTGGCTTCAATCTGCTCTCTCACGTGAGTCACTGTGGAGGAGAGAGGTGACGTTAGTTCAGACCACCATCTTATCTGCAGAGTGTGAGCAGGATGATCCCATGTAGGAACCAAACATTTGGGTTTCTTTCTCAGCCTGCGTAAACTCATTCCTACTCTTGTCACCCACATGAATTAAGCTTGTGACTCATGTTGGGTTCCGATCCATAGTTTCAGAAACTAGGTGACAAATCAAACAACACAAACATACATTTGCATGCATCAAGTGAAAAATAGTGAAAAAAAAAAAAAGTGAAAATGTCTAAGCTTGTGGGGATGAATAAGAAAAAAGAAGGGTTTGATAGTTTCCTGGAGGCAGGGGGTATAGAGAGGTTATACAAGTGAGTTTCATGCAAAGTCCAGAGTTTTCCCGAGTGTGGGGGGGGGGGGGGGGGGGGGGCGATGAAGGAGGGTGGAGAGAAGTTTTCCTCTGGGGCAATATGAGAAGGATGCTGAAAACCAGGAGCAGAGGGGAGTGATGAGAAGAGAGGTGATCTTCTGAGGCTTCACTAACTGTTGCACTCATGGATGTGTGGAGTATCTTTCTGACACTGTGAGGTTAGTACAAGGAAAACCTGGACAAAAGGTGAATGTGTTGACTGGAGGTGAAACAAGGAGGAATGCTGGGTTCAGGGAAGCTTTGGGGCGTGAAGGAAGGGCGATTCATTAATTGGAAGGAATGGAAACAGGTTTATTTTAGGGTGCAGGCCGGCTGGAGCTGGACCCAGAAGTTACCTTCTTCTTTGGTTACGGTGAGAGTAGCAGAGCACACGGATTCTCCGGCATTATTGGCTGCTTTGCAGGTGTATAGTCCAGCATGCTCAGAGAAAGCATCGACTATAATCAGTGTGGCGGTGTTTGTCGTCTCATCGAAATGAAAGACAATGTTCTTTGTGGGCTTAATTGGCTGCTGATTATGAAGCCAGCTTATCTCTGGCTTCGGCATGCCGGACACACAAGCATGAAACCTGGCCACCTCCCCATGCGGCACAGTGCAGCTGGTTATTGGATGGATGAAAGTGGGCTTTTGGCCAATAGAAGGTTTCTTTAGACTGGTGAGGCTGGTGGAGACCTGCCGCTGAGAACCAGCAGGAGAACCCACAGTTTGTTTTTGCCCTGAAAGGAAGCATGTTCATTCACTTTATGAACTGATTTAAGTGCATAGGTGTATATGAAAAGTATTAAAGAAAAGAAAACACTGCTGTCAGCTCATGGAAAGGTATCAAGTATCGTACTTCTCATTTACAACATATCAAGATTCTATTGAACCACATTTGCCACGGAGGCAGCACAGCAGGTTAAGTACAATTGCTTGAAATCCATTGAGGAATGTCTATACAAACAGTATGGGAGCATTTACCTTTATTGTCTCCATTATTATCATTCACTGTCAATGCAGGGGTGAAATTTTTTTTTTTTTCTCAGCTATAACAAACTCACCGTCCAGTTTGAGTTTGGCGGAGCAGGACACGGTTCCTGCGTTGTTTTTGGCCACGCAGGTGTATTCCCCCTCGTCCTCCGGATACACCCTGGAGATCTCCAGCTGACAGCTGTCATCGAACTGGGACATCCTGAAGAAGTCCGACTGCTTGATCTCCTTATCCCCGTGGAACCAGCTGATCTTCACATCTGGGAAGCGTTAGGGTTAGAGACGAACAACAGACGGGTTCAGAGCAACGTTCTGTTGAGCTGTTCTACACAATCACATCATGATGCTTTTATAATGCTGGACTCAGATGATTTACCTCCACAGCATTAAGTTTATCTAAAGCTTACATTTTTTTCTCCAGTGAAACTAAATTGAATTAACTACTGTCCCACATTCAGCTCCCAGTGAAATTAAAGTGAACTAACTACCGTCTCCACGGACGCGGCACTGGAAGCGAGCTGGTTCTCCCTCGCGGGTGGAGGTGTTGGCGATGGGAGAGACGACCACTGGAGGAGCCATGGGAGCAGCAGAGTCTGGAGAGACCACCTCTGACACTGCACACACACACACACACACACACACACACATCACAACCTGAATCTATACACATCTTTGGTAATGCAGCGTATTGGGATGGAGACTATTTCTCTGCTTGTGTAAGGTTTACTTAAGACAATAATTCAGACCATATATTCAAGTGTTTGATAATTAATGATCTAATGATATTCAATATGCTCAACAAAGGAAAATAATTGCTTTAAAATGATATAAAATGGAGATGAAAAATGTATATGTGACATTTCAAAATTTGACGATCACATGGTTGCATAGTTTTACTTCTCTCCTTGTTTTATCTCGTTGTCAAAGTCTCACAGGTTTTATTTACCTTCCACATTGAGTGATGCTGTGCTTGTTGCCGTGCCAAAGTCATTCTTGGCCTCACAGTTGTAGACGGCTGCGTCCTCCGGGAAGACTTCGATCAGGAGCAGCGTGTGCTCGTTTCCGTCATGAAGGAACTTGCACTTGAAGCCGGGAGAGAGAGCCTGGGAGTTCTTGTACCAGAAGACCTGAGGCTGAGGAACGCCGGTCACCTGAACTGAGAAGCGAGCCGGTTTCCCAGCCTCCACAGACTGGGGCTCCATGTGGCGCAGGATCTGAGGAGGCTCCGGGACTGAGGAAGAGGAGGAAGAACATGAAGCTGTTTGTTGAGCCGGACGGAGGATAACAGCCTGAGGTTGTTCACAGTGTCTGTGATGGGAGGCGACCGCTTGATAACCACTGACATACTGGAGCTGCTGCTATTTTCAAGGCTAAATATCCAGCGGCCAATAATTAGCTGCCTCACGCTTTTCCATTAACAGACAGAAAGTCAAAGTAAACTTGAATTCTATTTGGCCCTAAACAGACTGTGGGGACGGACTATGAATCTGGTACATCCGTCCAGATATACTGGATGCCACTGATTGGATTTTGACTAAACTTCTGGGAATAATGCGAGTCACTGCTCCTTTCCAGCATCTTCAGAATGACACTGATTGGTCTAAGGGGGGCGCTGCAACGTTTGTTTAATTATCTGAACATCATGTACAATATCGAGGACACCGCAGATCAGATGTTCAGGAAACTTAAGGGAATAACGCCTCTTATTGCTCCGCTTCAGTGTTTTCAAACTTGCACTGATCGGCCTGAGGGGGGCGCTGCAACGTTTGTTTAACTGTCTGTACGTCAATCAAGAAGCATGAGGCAACACATGTTCTACTTATTGCCACAACTGTGCATCATACCACATGTTTACTGTTTACTTGTTTGTGTTTTGACGGGGTCAAAGCCTGGGTTGTGCATCAATTTAAATTTTCTAAATAAATATGTTTGCATCTTAAGTTGTGTCTCTCTTGATTGAACTTTAAAAGATACAGAGTGAAAAGAAAGACGAGAGAAACAGCAGGTGAAGTACAAATATGAGCCGGCTTCAGATCACGAGCACAGGTCGTGTCTCATTCCTGCAAATAAAGTCGACAATCTGCATCAACACCAAAACCCGCATGGGATCTGACTCACTGTTGACCCGCAGATGCATGGTGCTTCTGTTCTTGCCGGCGATGAAGGTGTACTCGCCGGCGTCGCTCCTGTAGGTCTCAGAGATGGTCAGGCGGTGGAGCTTCCTGATGGTCACGTAGTTGAACCTCTGCTCCACTGAGAACTGGATCTCCACTCCGTTCCTCATCCAGCGACCCTCCACATCGTCCTCGTTCACCTCGAACTCAAACGTCGCTCTTTGTTTCTCGACCACCTGGAAGAGAGGAGTGGTGTTTTAGTGTCTCTGCTTTAGAATTATGAACTTCAAATCTGCGAATCTCCATCTGAAAAGTGTATTTTTAACGTAAAATATTTTGTTCAAGTTTTCATCAGAACCACACATGAATTCACCTCTCTCATATGTTTTTTAAAGTTTAAATCACTGCATTTCTCCATGTAAGTACTTTTAAATTTCATAACACATGATGGATTGAGCACTTATTTCCAGCTCATGGGATTTATTTTAACAGTGTGAATCCATGCATGCCTCAATCTCAAGGCCTGCACAACATGTTGAATGTGATATTTTGCGGTTCCGGTCCGTCTCACCGTGATTTCCCTCTCGGCGGGTTCGGTGATCCTGATGTCGCGTCCCTCCACAGTCAGCTGGGCCTTGGACACGCTGGACCCGGCCACCACCGAGTACTGACCGGCGTCTGACATGCGAACCGTCTGGATCATCAGCCGGTGAACGAACTTCTCTGCTGTCACGATGTATCTGCACACACACAGCGGTCAGTTTGACGTGTTTACATTTAGATTTCATTAAAGAAATACGTAACATTTATTTAGCTGTTGAAAGCAGAGCGAGGAAACTGCCTCGAGTCCAGAAGAAAACATTTCAAAAATCACCACAAACCTTGTAGAAGAATTATGTATTGTTTATTTAAAGTGTGAAATTAACACTTATGGGGGTGGACTGATAGAAACAGTGGTGAGCTAAATGAACTCTGATGATTTGTCTCTGTACCTTTCCTCAGTCATGTCCAGCTCCTGTCCGTCTTTCATCCACATCACTTGGATGTTTGGCTCAGAAACTTCACATTCAAAAATCGCCTTCTTCTTCTCCGTTATCTTGATGTCTTTGATTTTCTTGGTGAATTCAATCACTCGAGCTGAAACAAACAAACAGCAATCAAACCAGTGAAAGAGCTAAATATGGAAAATGTCTTCATCATCATCATCAAAACTTGAGAAAAGATGAAACGTTAATGATCCTCGTGGGGAAATGGTTTTGTTGCAGCCATGAATTATAGGATACAACAAAGAAAAACAGAATAAAAAGAATAGAAACTGTCAATTACTCTCAGCATCGCTTTTCCAAGTCCTTTATCCCCTCTGCTGTCCGGCTGCTCAATACCTTATAGCACTTTTTTGTTTGTGTGCATTACATTTATTTATTTATTCCATTTTTATTTAT
This sequence comes from Centroberyx gerrardi, assembly GCF_048128805.1. Taxonomy (NCBI): domain Eukaryota; kingdom Metazoa; phylum Chordata; class Actinopteri; order Beryciformes; family Berycidae; genus Centroberyx; species Centroberyx gerrardi. The sequence goes on along the minus strand of NC_136006.1, from coordinate 617,853 downwards.
TAACAGAGCTAGGAGGTCTCACACATAGCTGCCCCCCCCCCCCCCCCCTTTTTTTTTTTTTTTACTCTATGTATGTACATGTATTGTGAGTATTGTTAGGTGTTGCTGCGAGCTGTCATATGCAATTGCCCTTTTAGGGATTAATAAAGTTGTCTTGAAACTTGAATCTTAAATTTTGAATTACAACACTAGAACACATTAAGTAGACACGCATTAAATATATGAATTTACAGCAGGTATGCAGGCTGTCAACAGGGTTTCTACACAGGTTCACTTTCAAAATTCCAGACTTTTTCCAGACTTTAATCTAGTTTAGTCTATAGATGATTATTCTTCTTCAGAGAAAATATCAGAATATGTGAGATGACGAGTCTAAAATGCTAATGTACTATTATGAATTGCGGGACAGTACAACAATATTTTACAGTTATTTTTCAAACTTTCCAAGACATATCAAGACCTGGAAAGTTTCTTTTAACAAACATTTCCAAACGGAAGCAAAATTTACTGAAATACAGAAAAGAAAAATATGTCCGACATGAAGTTACCTTCCACAAACAGGTTGGCTGCGGTGGCGGCGGAGCCGGCCACAAACTTGTACTCTCCTCCGTCTCCAAAGTGAACGTTGCGGATGGTGAGGGAGTGAGTCAGCTGCCGGCTGCGGACCTGGCACCGGTCCGAAGACTTGATCTCCACGCCGTTCTTCAGCCACTTGTAGGTGATTCCCTCGTAGTTGACCGTCACCTCGAAGGTGATGGTGTCTCTCTCCTGGGCGTTCAGGTCCTTCAGCATGGAGGTGATCAGGATCGCTGAGGACAGGAGAGTTCATCATAAACATACATAACATACATACTGGACCGGAACAGTTGTCTTGTTGCCTGTCTACTAGTTTGGAGGAAAAGTTACAGGCAGCCGGTCAGGGGCCTGTTTGATACAGAGCCGTTGTTTTGCGTTTGTATTGTTTCTCACAGAGTGACGACAGAGTGAAGGTGAACTTACGGGTAACAGTGAGCGTTGCAGAGACTCTGTCGTTTCCACAGATAAAAGTATACTCTGCAGAGTCGTTCCTGCTGGTGTTCATGATCTTGAGCTGGTGCAGTTTTCCCTGAACCACGATCCTGAACTTCTCACTCATCTCGATCTCCACTCCGTCCTTCAGCCAGGTAGACGGGACGTTGAAATGGGAAACTTCACACTCGAAAGTGGCCACTTGGGTCTCTGGGACTTTCAGGCTCTTCAGGGGCTTGGTGACACGCAGAGCTGGAGAGATTAAATCAATTCAGTTAGGTCAGGAATATTTTAATGCTGAAAAAATATTGTATTTTTATTTGTCTGTTTAACAGGGACAGTAGACCGGTTCATTAACTCCCCCAGAGTTAACACAGTGCTACTTTTCATCTGTCCTCCCCAGAATTAATAAGAATGATTTTATTATTTCATTTTTTCATATTTCATTAATTTAAACTATTTTCTCCTAATCATCTCCTTTGATTGATACTATCTATGATAACTGTTTATCATGATCATTTGAGAATGGTTGAATTATTAATATGTACTTTATATAAAATGATAATTAGGCGATGCGTACCCTCCACGGTGAGCACGGCGCTGCACTGCAGGTGTCCGACCACGGCGGTGTATTCTCCTGCGTTGCTGCTGCTGACGTTCTGGAGGATCAGCTTGTGGGCTTTCCTCTCCGTCAGGATCTTACACTTGTCGCTCGGCTTCAGCTCCACGTTGTTGAACATCCAGCGGACGGGGATGTCGTCGTGCGACAGGCTGAGCTCGAAGGAGGCCGTGGCGTCCAGCAGTGACGTCACATCCTTGATCTTCTTCACTATCTTGATTGCTGTCAAAACAGACATTTGAATCTTAGATGGTGAGATCAGGCGGAGAAGAACAGCTGCTACGGCTAAAAGGTAAAAAGGTGGAAAACAACAAAGGGCCAAATTGGCCAAAATACTGAGCAAAATACTGGGAGGAGGGAAACCGCTTGTAATGCATGAAGTCAGAAAATGTATTCAAGCTTCACATCGTTAACATCGCTGCTGCCTGAGGAAGAGTCTGAGCTCGAAACACGCTGTCAAGTGTGTGTAAGCCAGTGATAAGAGACACAGCTCTCCATTTGTTGTGATGTTAAGCTTGAATTAATCTTCTTAACTTTCTGCATTAGAAGTGGTTTCCCTCCTCCCATTAATTTGCCCATTATTATTATTAAAATGACAATCACTGTCATCATGATTATTGTTCCATGATTTAAGGAACAAAATTGTTTTACTGCACTTTTGGCATTTTTGTCTTTTTTTTTTTTTTTTTTTTTCAAATACAGCTACTATTCTGAATGAAACATGATGGTGCAATGTTGCAAATATTCCAATGTTCTCTGAGTGAAACTTAAAAGTGCGATATACAATTATACACAGTTAATTGTGCAGATTCCTCATGTCGGAGCTTGCAAAACTGTAATGACGTCACTAATGCTTCAAAAATTTCTCCCACCGACAGTAATCTTGTCATGGAAACTCACTTTTTTCTGAACGTAACAAGAGACTGGTCACTGACAAGAAATGGAGATCAAGACCAAAATACAAAACTACAAAATACAAATACAATACAAAGCAAAACTAAACTGCTGTACTTACTCTCCACGTTCAGCCTGGCGTTGGCAGACAGTTTTCCCAGCTTGAAGGAGTAGACGGACTCGTCGTGTGTGTTGCAGTTCTTCACCTTCAGGGTGTGGACCATGCCGTCGGAGATGATCTCGTACTTGTCGCTGTTCTGCAGTTCCACTCCGTTCTTGATCCACTGGGATCCTTTGACGTTGGTGTGGGTCAGCTCCAGGGTGAACACCGCCTCCTGGGTCTCCGTCACCGTCTGGTTCCTCAGCGTCTTCTTGATCTTCACCGCTACAACAGGAAAACTTCAATCAGTTCAGCGGTTCAAAGATTAATTTCCAAGACGCTCATATCCACTGTCGGTTCTGTTGATCATTTCTTTCTTTTCTTTTAGTTTCTCTAAAATATAAAGGATCATGACTGTAAAATTGTTAAAGTTTTTAGCCTTTAAAAAGTATTAATGTATCATTTTGTAAGACAAGGTGTCACTTTTTTAAAATGGTGGAATTTTGGAAGGTGACTTAATTTCTCCATTGATGAAACTACTATGTAATAATAATGACAACATTTGAAACTTTGACTCATTTTTCTAATAATAAATAAACAAAACTAGTTAGCCATTAGTTGTGTGAAATTAGTATGAACAAGGTATTGTTGATGTGCCAGTACAGAAACATTTTCCTGCTGTGTGTAGTGTCTAGTGAAGACAAATAACAGACTAAACTTCAAACTGTCGCGGTCAGCCCGGAAGGCGGTACCTACCCTCCACCCTGAGGTTGGCGGTGGTCTTGGAGTTCGCCACCTGGTAGGTGTATTCTCCGACGTCCTGCGGTCTGGTGATGACGATGACGAGGCGTCTGACGGCGCCCTTCACCTCGCTCACCACGTTCTCGTTGAAGTCGACGGTGTGGCCGTCCTTCAGCCACTTGCCTTCGGCGTTGGCGTTGGCGACTTCACACTCCAGCTCCGCCGTCTGCGACTCGGCCACCGTCACGTCCTGCAGGGGCCGGGTGATGGCTCCGCCTGGTGGCAGCACAAGGAAACAGCTCAGTTTGTTTTAGGTTTTGGGCCGGCAGTGCGGCCGCCACGACTGCTGATGGACAGGAGGACAGTATCTCTAACCACTAGGCCACTCTGCCGCCATTAGGGGGAATTCAATGGGAGATTCAAGGCAATTTCTCGGTAGATTTAAGGGAATTTGAGCCAATTTTTAGTAGAAATTGACAAGAGCCTTGGGGGAAGTCAAAAGATTTGGGGGTATATTGAGGGGAATACAAAACATTTTCGGGGCTTTTAGAGTCTCATCCCTCTCGTTGCTTAAATATGGTTTCAAAGTAGTTGTAGGTGTAATTTTATATTCCAAAAATTGTATAACTCACAATGCTTTAAAGGTACTGAACTTACCAGAGACAGTGAGCTTAGCGCTGGACGTCTTTTCACCGGCGTGGAAGGTGTACTCGCCCTCCTCGTCCTTCATGGTGTCAATAATAGTCAGAGTGTGAACCTTCCCCTTGGACTCCATCTTGTATTTGGGACCGGCTTTGAGCTGCTGGCTCTTGAAGGTCCAGACTGGATCGATGCCGGGGTGAGAAACCTCAACCTGGAAGGTGACGTTCTGGGACTCCGAGCACACCTTGTCCTCCATGTGCCTCACTATGTGCACCTCTGTAGAAACAACAACGTGGTTTTTAGGAGAACAAAATACATCAAACAGTGAATCATAGTGAATTTGTGAATGGCTGCTAAATTCCAATCAGTTTGTGACTCTAAAAATAGGTAGGGCCACCTGGAAACAGATTTTGGATTGAGTAACAGTACAATAACATTAATTAATGTAATTATATTATTTTATATTAATTATTTGAATTAGGCTTGGGCTGATATTCAATAATATTGAATACTGGGATATTTCGCAAATATTACAATATTTTCCGCGTATCAAATAACCCTAACGCAACAAATATAAGGTATATAAGCTATACAATGATAGTTGCAGTGAAAATTTTGTCCTTTTCTTTCAAGTGGGTTCCCTTTTCCACAATCAGCCCATTTTACTGGAAATAGCAGGAATGAGCAAATTACACAAATTGACCATTGTTTTTGCTTAAATAGTAAGATCAAATTTCTAGGCTATTAATAATAATAACTAGTAGTGGTATTAGTAGTATTACCGTAGTAGTAGTATTATTATTAATAGTCTAGAAATTTGATGTAATTTAGAAGAAATACAATTTTTAAAAAAAGAAAAGGAACAAACCCAGACAAAAAAAAAAGAAAAATTTGGTGACCCTGGTGAATTCCTACACTTAGATTAAATCAAATTGGACAGACTCTTACTCTCGACAGACAGGCTGCAGCTGGTGTCGACTTTGCCGACCACCAGTTTGTAGCGTCCTTCATCGGAGGCGAAGGTCCTGGCGAAGACCAGGCGCTGCTTGGCTCCCTTTGCCACCATCTGGATTCTGTCACTGGGCATCAGCAGCTTGTCGTTGTGGTACCATTTGACTGAGCTGATATCCTGAGCTGAGATCTTGGCCTCCAGAACAGCCTTGGTGCCCTCAACGGAGGATATGTCCTTCAGTGGTACTACGATATCAATGGCTGTGAGGAAAGGGAGAACAAAGATGATGATAGATAACAGAAAATGTAAAGTTTCAAAATATTCTAGCGGTACTAATCAGAGATGCTTCCCCTATCTGTCTGTTAAGCGTTAGCAAAGACAAAATATATAGTAACAGTCTGGTATGCAGGGAAATGTTATGTTGGCTGTCTTGTTGACTTGTACTGTTTATACTGGTGCCAACAAAAATTTCCATGTAATTGCCCAATGTTACCGGCTGCATAATATTCTTAGTGATTAAAATGTGGTGTTATGTTTCGTAGTCAAATCTGGTCTCGTACTTTGAACGTTGAGTTTGCCAGAAGTGGAGATGTCCTGGGCAGGAACGACGAAGGAGTAGGAAGCAGCGTCTTCTCTGCTGACGTTCTCTACCAGCAGCTTGTGAACCAGCTTGTCGATAATGATGTGGACGCGGTCCGAGGCGGAGATGGCCTGGCCATTCTTCATCCAGGTTCCTTCAACGTTCTCCTGGGAGAACCTGACCTCCAGCTGAGCGATGTCTCCCTCACAGACGGTCAGGTCAGTCAGTGGCTGCATCAGGGTCACAGGACGCACTGCAGGAACAGAGACACAGTTCATCACCATGGACGCTGCTGCGCACTGTCCTTTCTTCCCATTACACAACCATGACTTAGAAGCAACTTACAGCAAACATTCAGAGAACTAATGACAGGTTATAACAGTCATGAGATCAATTCAAATTGCTTACATTTCATCTTCAGGGATCCGCTGGTCCTCAGATCTCCACATACAAAGGTATATTTTCCCTGGTCCTCCTTCTTGACATCCTTGACAGACAGGGTGTGTCTTCCACGGCGGGAGGACATGACGTATTTACTGCTGGGAGACAGCTCCTTCTCTCCGAAGTACCAGGTTCCCTCAGCGTCCTCACGAGACAACTCAACCTCAAACTCTCCAGAGTAGGTCTCTGGCACCTCAATGTTCTCCAAGTGCTTGATGAGATCCAGGGCAGCACCTGGATGCAGATCAATGTTAGGAACCACCATCCCACACCATTATCTACCAATCTATCAATCACAGAGACTTAAGACTAACAGACAGAAAGACAACTGATGTAAAGATCACCTTCTACATGGAGCCTTGAGCTAGTCCTGACACTCTCGTCATCTACAACCACGCAGCTGTATTCTGCATCATCCTTCAATTCAATGATCAGCACAGACAGGAAGTGAACCTTTCTGTCAGAGTGCATCCTGTATTTGTCTCCAGAGAAGATCTCCGCATTGTTCTTCAGCCATTTGACCTTAACGAAAGGCTCGTTGGTCTCACACTCAAAGGTCACCATAGTGTCCTTCTCCTTGGCATTGGCATCCTCCAGGTTTTGGGTGAAGTTAATTGCTGCCTTGGCTGCAATGAGAAAATAACGTGAGACTTTGAAATACTTTGGGACAAAAACCATAGAGCATGTTGCTGGTGAGAAAACGGGACTTAATTTTCATAAGCATGATGTTAAAAACAGACAAAAGAATGAACACCCAACATACTGGCATAAAGTGACCATACCTTGCACCAGCAGGAAGGCATGGCTTGAGGCCTCCCCGGCAATATTCATGGCCTTAACCATGATGCTAGCAGAATCCTCCGCTGTGACATCTCTGATCACCAATTCACATACATGGTCTTCAGGCCAGTACCAGTAAATACGGTCAGACTTGTCCAGCTGAATGCCGTTCTTGAACCACTGGCACTCAGGTTCTGGTCTGCCGACCACTCTGACTCGAAAACGAACCTCATCCATCGGAGTAACGGTCTTGCTTGCAATACGCTCCAGGATTTTAGGAGCTTCCATGCTGGGGGAGAGCTGGATCCTATCTGGTTTGATTGTGGGGATGGTCACTTTGCCCTGTTCCTCCAACCTCTTCCTCTCAGCCTCTTCTTTCTCCTTCAGGTGATGAAGCAGCTCCTCTTTTGTCTTCTTCAGCAAATCCTCATAAGAGTCATCCTTCTTGCGAGACTTGAACTCCACCGCAGTGATGGACTCGTAATAGCCTTCCTCTGTCCTGCGCTTAAATTTGCTCTTCAGCTCGTCTGACTCCTCTGAGGTTTTCTCATGAACGATTCTCTGGGTCTTCCTCAGCTTAACAACTTCCCTGTCTTGTGCGGTCTCACCGGGTCTGTCAACCTTCACAACATCAAATCCAATTCTGCCGGTTTCTTGTGAGGTCTCTGCAGCCTTCTGTTCTGGAGCACGACGAAGGACTGACCTAAAGTCTTCTCTCTGTTGGATCTCCAGCTTCACGGTGTGCTCAGCTGTGCCCAAAGGATTATCTGCAACAACCCTGACCTCTCCTGAATCATAGGACTTGATATCAACAATCTCCAGGTAATAAATACCATCATAACGAAGTCTATATCTCTTGCTTTTGCGAATAAGTTGTCCGTTGAGGTACCAGTTAACCTTGGGTGTTGGATAACCAGTCACTCTGCAACGGAATCGTGCAACGTCACCTTCCAGCACTCTGGCTGGTTCGGGAACCAGGACAATCTCAGGTTTAGTCTTCTCAGTCTCCTCATCTGCACCGACTCCTGCAGGTCCTCCCTCATGAGCCATGCGCTCCATCTCATCTATTCTGTGTGCTCTGCCTTCAGGAAGTTGTGATTCCTCAACAAGGCCCTTCTCGTCCTTGACAATCAGGGTGGCTGAGGTCTGGTCAACTCCAAACTTGTTAGTAGCTCTGCAGGTGATAACACCGCTGTCTCTAGCATAAGCAACTTCATAGTCAAGACTGCAGTAGCCGAATTCATTGACCATGCGCAGCCTGTTAGCTGCTGCCAGAGGTTTGCCATCATGCAGCCACTCTACTACCATAGTGGGATCACCAATAGGGGTCAGTCTGCACTCAAAATGAGCTGGGCCAAAACGCTTCATTCTGACAGAGGTCAGCTTCTTCTTGAACTGAGGTTTCTGCTGCTTCTCTTTGTCATAAAGGTCTCCCTCCTCCCACTGCTCTTGACCATAACGGAGATGAAGGGGCTCCAACTCTGGAGCTGCAATCTCCTTCGCCTTGTAGGTTCCTTTGGGAATAATGAGCCTCCTCTCTGCTTGAGGTGCAGTGAAGTCCACCTCAACATTGACTCTGCAGCGAGTGGTATCTCTTCCAGCCTTGTTGATGGCTGTAGCTGTGTACCAGGCACTGTCAGAACCTGCAGTGGAAGGGATCTGGAATTTGGCTTCTCCTTTAGTGCCTTCAATCCTGGAATAGACATTTGGATTGATTTATCAGGACAATTTTCCATTTTTGACAGTCCCCGAACGTTTTTACATGTTTGATTAACATTATTATAAAGCCATTGAAACAAAATACATTCATAGTCAAAACGAAATACGTACTTGATATGTGGATGCTTATGTGGGGTGATAATGTCACTGTTCTTCAGCCAGACGATGTCGGGGATGGGGTTTCCAATGGCCTTGACAGCCAACTCAACCAGAGTGCCCTGTTTAACACTGATGTTCTTCAGCTTATCAATAAACTGAGGACGCACCAGGCTTTCTCGAGCTGTAGATGGTGAAATACATTACTGGTCAAGATAGGGTGACATATACCACATGAGCATTTTGCTTGAAATTACAAGTCCAATATGATAGATTTGTGACACGGTCTTACCATCAACAGTGAGAGTTACGGAGATAGAGGTCTTTCCAGCTCTGTTCTGAGCAATAACTGTCCACTCTCCAGAGTCTTGTGGCATGGCTGGCACTATGATCAGAGACTGAGTCCCATCCTCTTTAACCACTATCTTGTGGGTGTAGTCACTAACCACTTGTTGTCCTGAGAAGAGGTTAAAAAGTTTTTACTAGAAGGGAGAAAGATATATATGATAAGTATGTCTAGAGTCTTAGAGCTTGTTTCCAGCTTACCATTGTGGAACCAGTATGTGTCAGGCATCGGTCTGCCAACAACCTTCAGGTCAAACCTAGCAGTCTGCCCCTCAGAGCATTTGCTTGAGGAAGGCTTCATGACGAACACAGGCTTGTAGAGTCTCTCCAGCTGAGCCTCATCTGTCTCATCAAGCCTGCGAGCGGGAGAGCGTCCGGGCGAACGGCTGGAAGAACGGCCGGGCGAGCGGCTCAGAGAACGAGGAGATGTGGACCTGAGAAAATATCAGTCATCAGTACCAAGGTGTTTATAGTGGTTAAGCATTAGATGTATTTATCAGTCCTGAGTACACAGAATCCCACCTGATCCTCTGCATGGCTGGCTGGGGTGTGTATCTCTGAGCTGTTGCTGCTCCGGACGGCTCCACATAGAGCTTCCCAGAGCTGACAGCATTTCCCTTCATGTTGCTGGCGAAGGCGGTGTAAACGCCCTCATCCTCTGGCAGCACCACAGGCAGACGCAGGCTGGCTCTACCATCCTGAAGAACCTCCATCTGGTAGCGCCCGCCGTGCCTGATACGGTTGCCATCTTTGTACCACGCAATCTGGCAAAAGACAAAATGTAATTGTAAGATCATTGTGCATCCAAATGTGTTATTGCAAACGCTATTTTACAATAAATGGCATTTACAAAACTGTACTTGGCAATCATCAATGAATTCGCAGACTTGATCGGGAAGACTAAATTCTAGATTGACTTTAAATTCTGGACTATACAACACTAAACATCTCAGCTACAGACCCTACTAAAGGACTTTTCGCTTTTTCTTCAATAAAGCAAACTTCTCCATTATGCAAAGTAACTGCTCCACTGGGTACAATTAAGATGATATGTCTGTGTAGATTCATTTCAGTCATCCAGGTAGTAAGATGTCCAAAAAATAAAAACAAAATCCACTGGACTTAAAACTGAAGAGTTGAAGACGTTTCAGCCAAGAGACTTCATCATTTCTCCTGAGCGGTCAGGAATTCCCCGCCATTTAACCTTTGGTGATTCACACCATGAAGGTAATGTCCCTAATAGAGGGGGGGAGACTGCGACATCGCTTGTCCGCTACATAAAACGCCATCATAAAATATTTACCTCGGCAGTTCAGAAACACGCCAGCTTACTCCCATTCACAACCTGGAGGTTCACACCAATTCATACCTCCACTCATGTGATTCTAATGACTCCTACATGACTGTCACGTGACTCTAATGACTACCACATGACAGTCATGTGACAGTCAACAACTTTCAAGTGACTTCATGGTGTGAATCACCACAGAGGTTGAATGCCGGGGAATTCCCCACCAGTCAGTAGAACTCCTGTACGTAGATCCTAAGTAGATCCTGACCTGACCACTAAGTAGAACTGATGAAGCCTCTCGGCAAAACGTCTTCAACTCTCCAATTTTAAGTCCAGTGGATTTTGTTTTTATTTTCTGAACAATTAAGCTGATAGATATTAATGGACTGGCTATAACTTTTCAAACCTAATGGCAGCCAAACCTTGGGTGCCTTCAAGAAAGGCCCATCAAATCAAATTATCTGATCTGTCTTTTATTTCTACTTAAGCCTGCCATTTTAGTTCAACGAATACAGCAATAAAGGATAGCCTATTGTATCAATTTTCACACAAGTTAACAGAAACCTATTTCTGCAAAAGAATGCATTTTGACAAAACTTCTACTGGTACACTCTACATTTTCAGCTCAGTACCTTGGGCAGTGGCGTTCCTGCCATCTTGCAGTGGAAAGTGACGCCCATTCCCTCCATGATCCTGTAGTTTTTGACTGGAGTGTCGAAGGCTGGCTGCACGACCTCATGCTCTGCTGCAGTCACCATCAGTTCTCCATCCTCTGTCACGATCTCTCTGTAGGTAATCTTAATGATACGGAGCTCAATCTCCTGGATGATCCTCTCTTCAAAGGCAGAAATGTGGAATTCCTGAAAAAAAGTTACGTTGCGTTTAACGTTAAAGTTTAATCAATGAATACTGAGAATTTTGCATAACCTTGGTCGCACACGGCTGTAACCAAAAGACGTAATTTTGTTAGAAAGTACCGTTTCTGAAACAAAGCTCATGGGGGTCGTCACCCTCCTCTGTTCCAGCTCATACTGACTCACGACCACAGTGGGCTCCTGCACCACCATCGTCGTCGTTGTCACTTCAGTTTTATACGTCACGTCATGCAGCTTCATGTAGGCTTCGTATTCCTCTGTAAACACAAACACAGAAATACTGTGAGCCACAGGTCAAAAAACTGCTTTTCTTAGAATATTCAATACATCCACAGGTCCCTATTCAGTTGGCTCATTATGGTGATAAATACGACTGATTTCTAACAATTTTCTAAAAAAACGCCTTTCTGAAGCTAAACCTTTGAAGATACAATCCCTAGATTGAGAGATGGATGAATGACGTACCTTCTTCCAGCAGGCTGGCGGAGGCTGAGGCTTCTCCAAGCTGGTTCTTGGCGAAGACGGAGTATTCTCCAGCATCATCAGCGAAGGTCATGGAGATCTCCAACCTGCATTCTCCAGTCTCTTTCTTGTAGGCAACTTTGTATCTGATGAAAAAAAAACACTCAAATATTGAAACATTTGTCTGAGATCAGGTTGACCCAGGTGGTTCCAACTTGTCTGTGAATATGACAGATGCCAAATGTCCCATGTGAGCGCCGCCTGACAGAAACAAGCTGATGGGAAAGTCTACCTGTATCCAGTAGTGAGCGGCACACCGCTCTTCTTCCAGATGATGTGAGGTTTGGGGCTTCCTCCGATCTGGCAGTCGAAGACGACACTTCCTCCCTCCACCAGCTTCTGGACGCTGGGCTTCCTGATGAAGAAGGGAGCGGCGGTCTCTCCAGTAATCACCTCCGTCATAGCCTGCTCCTTTGTCTCTACGGCAACACTGAAGTGACATCACACCAATAGTTAGAGCAAATAGAGATGGTCAAATGTTTAACACATGTAATGATGTTTGTTTAGGACTATACAGAGATCTATAATACCTTCTATATGAAAACAGCATCATTGAGCGACTTTAACAAATGGTGTTAAACAGTTTAATGTATCAGACTTTGCAACTCACGTTTTTTCTTGTGTGATTCCGATTTCAGTGACTGTCATGGTTTCTTCTCTACTCTCAATTTCTTCTGATACTAGAAGGGAGAATCAAGGTTGTTAAAACACATACACCTTAATAAACCTACAATATTCTCTACTCAGTTACACTTCAACCAGTTCCTATAGCAGATGTTGCTGCTTATTAAAGGAGTATAAAACTACTCACCAACTCACTGTTTTCAGCAATGTTCATGACAATTTTATGATGAAACACATCCATCCTGGTCATAATCTTATCAATACATCACATAATCTGTGCATTATCCCATCTTACTGTCACCAACTAGTGGCTGAAAAACCTTTGACTCAATAGTGTCATTTTGGTGGTTTACTGAATTTTGCACTTTTCAAAATTTGCATTTTTCAAAATGGTGCAGTAGGCAGAAAAAGTGTATGATGACCCTTTAATATTAATTTCATGTCAAGAGAAATAACGCTTCCAGCTTTTATATGACAGAGTAGATCAGGTTTTCGTTGAGATTAGATTTCTTCAGTTAAAGGCTGCTGCCGTTACCTTTGACCAGCAGGTAGCAGGACGTGCTGACGGTTCCCGCCTCGCTGGTGGCGGTGCAGGTGAAGCGGCCGCTGTCTTCGGCGAAGGCCTCGCGGATCACCAGGCGGGCGAATCCGCTCTCGTAGCTGATCTGGAAGTCGATGGAGCTCTCGATCTGGTAGTCCTCTCTGAACCACATGATGACCGGAGCAGGGTGACCGCTGATCTGGCACTGCAGCGTCACGGACTCGCCCTCCGTCACGGTCACGTTCTTCAGGCTCTGCAAAATGCGAACAGTTTTCACACAGCTGGAAAGACCAGGATGCACTTCTTCACTTCTTCTCTACAACAGGATGCATCATTTTCAACACATCTGTGTTTAGTTTGGGATAACATACATTTGTTTTACTTTTCAATACAATATACTTTATGTCAATAGAAACATGTGCTGAGTCATTATGTGTTGTAATTACCACATGTACTGAAAAGAAACAGCAGTGTGTGTTGAAAATGTGTTTGTTCTTTCTTCATTAATGCGCTTTTCTCTCTTACTCTGTATGTTTTTATGAATGCTTATATTTGTAAGTTTTACTTGTGTGTTATTTGTATGTTTTGTTGGTGTGTTTCATTTTGTATCAATTAGTGTGTTTTTAAGAAGAGCAGCTCAATTGGGCTAAAAGAGATCCTAATAAAAATGATGTGATAGGGGATATCCAATAATAATAATACTTCTAATAACTTTATTTATATAGCACTGTTCAAAACAAAGTTACAAAGTGCTTTACAGAGACAAGTAAGTAAAACAGAGGTAATAAAATCAAACAAAAGCACAGGAAAGAGAAATAAAAAAGGCAGAAAAACAATTTGACCAGAGCTGATAGTAGTCAACAAAAGGCAAAACAATACAACAAGGCCCAATAAAAGCCAATAATAATTATTCCAGTAGTTATATTCTGAAGGATGGAAAGCATAAGCAGACAGGAAGTACTCACAGCAATAAGAGTAGGAGGAACGACAGGCTCCTGCGCCGGCGCCGGCACCGCAGCCCCCTCCTGAGGACACATCAACAAGGTCAAACATCATCATACAACCTTTTCTCTTTTCAGCGGGGCGAACAGTAAGGATGGAGGGATGGAAGCCAGTTAGAACAGATAAAACCCTGCAGAGACAAACTGTCACCACAGAACAAGAAGACAGAGGGGTGAAGGCGAAGAGATGAAGACAGGAAGAGTAGAAGAAGAAGAAGAGGGAGGTGAGCCAGGCGGCCACTTCTTCATGAGGCGGGTGAGCGCTGAGGTAAAGAGACGTCTGATTGGCTGTGGCGTTACGGTGAAGAGGAGGTTTTAACCAATGGGCACGCAGGTGACAGTCCACACAGGGTTAAAAGGGGAAGGGAGAACCAGAGAGAACCAACCTGAGGCTCCCAGTCCTCAAACTCCTCCTCACTCACTGCGTACGCCCCCCCTGGCTGTAACTGACTGTCATAGCGAGTCTGATATCTGGGGTCTTTAAAGGGAGGGGGGGGGGGCTCCGGAGTCACTCTCATCTCCAGAATTTTACGAGAAGGACTGGGAGACTTGACCGGCTTGATGATCTTTCTAGTGGCAGAGGGAGAGGAAAGCTCTTTCTGCAGAGAGGCGATAGCAGAGCCTGACCTGGAAACCTGACCAACCCAAGGAGAACAGCGTTACCATCAAACCAGAACAAAAATCAACAATCCACGGCTTCGTTTAGCTGGGGATTAGTGAGGAGATGGTGGGAACTGAATCTCATGGAAAGTGGGAATTATCTCATGGAAATTAGTTTTGGGTGAAAATATTGAAGAATATTCCAAGATAAGAACATATATATATATATATATATATATATATATATATGAAAAATATTTTCATTTTTTTTTTTTAAAAAGAAAAGAAAATATGATGCAGAGGTGTGACCAAGTCAACTTCACTCGAGTCCCAAAGTCAGTCTCTGGTCTTGAGGCTCAAGTCAAGTCTCAAGTTTAAATGTAGATCACCAAGTCCAGTCCATGTCATTAATGTCAAGTCTCAAGTCTAAATGTAGAACAGCAAGTCAAGTCAGAACAAATCAAGAGTCCAGTATCAATTTAATATCTTAAAGAAAACTAAATATCTAGGACTTTTCAATGCAATATGGTTTTAATAGGATAAAAACTTGGTAAGAGCATCATGAGTTTGATTTCTATAATCAGTTTCAACTTCAATAAATTCAATCATTCCATACAAATTCAGAAAACAATTTCAATTCAGTCGTCTGCTGGAACAAATCTCATCACTTTCAATCTAAGTCATTTACACAAACACAAGATCTCAAGTCAAGACTTTAGAAACCTTTTCAAGTCAGTACAAGTCAGAGTCAAGTCCCAAGTATTATCTTCATACATCAATTCAAATCAAGTCAAAACTGTGACTCGAGTTCAAGTCATGTGGCCCAAGTCCAAGTCATGTGACTCAAGTCCCCACCTCTGCTGTGATGTAATGTGCTAGGATGGCTGACAGTGTAATGAGGTGAATTCAAAGTGCAGCACACCACATAAGAAAACAGTGGAGACCGTGTGTTAGGATGTGTGTATGTTAAAGATGAAATGAATGTTTTGTTGACTCCCATCTGCCTGTTGCCTGTCCTTACCTCATAGCTAGGATCAGGTTTAGGGACAGAAACTTTAGAAACTGTGAAATGTGGAACTGGGGACGGAGCGAGACCAGTGTCCACATGGAGGGAGCTTTCTGTCGTTCTCTGTATCTAGAGTAACCAACAGAGTTTAAGGTTGAGTGGTTAAAAAGAGAGTCAGACCTCATCACATCAGACCTCAAATCTTCTCAGTATGAATGAAACAAACTCCTCCAACCTGGCGGACCTGGACTGTGTGCTGCTCTGCGGTCGGAGCGACAGTTGGCATTTCAACAGGCAGCGTTTTCTTTGCAACATGTATCTCTGCAGCGGCGGCGGCCTGCTGCCTTAACTCCGCCTCTACAGCCTCCTCTTCAGCCCGACCGCCCTCCACATGCACGGGCTGACGGACACGAGCGAGGTCGACGGCGGCCACCACTGTGGCCACCGCCCCGGCTCTTTTCCCTCCCCCAGCCTGGAGACAACGAACAGCGGGTTGGATACAGCACATAGATCTCAGGACATCCATGGCACAAAGTAAGCAGAAACTCTACCAAAACCCAAAGCTAGAAACTGAAATACTTCACAAAATAATATACACAACAGATCAGCAAAAGAATGGTGGTTGTTCCCATGAAAATCATCATCACTGAACATATGGAAGCATGCATCGTGCAGCATTAAACCTGAAACATGCAGCTGTCTCTGGTTATGACTCATGCAGAGAGAAGATGCACTCTGTCCTGGTTGTGATTTCTTCATAAGGAGCAGATACAGCAGGGCTGGAGGTCAAAGGTGAAGGAGAGCGGGTGTGAAGTTCAGCGATGGATGATGTGATCTAACGGTGACAGTTAGACTAAAAAGGCTAGAGAGTGTCTCAGTAAATGTTAACCTGACAGACTGTGATCAGTGTTGTGATGTTATCTACAGAGAGGTGATGTGGTTTACATGCACACTAATAATTCGATCTTAACCTGATTAAGGCAACACTCCGACTACTGAAACTGTCATGTAAATGCTTCTATCTGATTATCTTAAAGTCACAATGAAACAGCATTTTGAAAGCATCTTGCTGCCTGAATGTGATGTATTTCCTGTTGAAACAGGATGTTGGGGCGGGACATAACACAGTGACGGATCATTCAAAAGTGTAAACCAATGGGAGATCAGTTAAGCTGGGGACACAATAATAAGCGACAATGAAAAGATTGAGCAGCACACATTTAACAACTGAAATTTGCAGATTTTCAGTCTTTTTTCAGTTTTTTCCTTCGTCTGTCTTTCATTGACTAAAGAAAATTCCTGTTACGATTTGAGGCTTTGAAGAACTCACAACACAGGATTACGCAAAGACTAAAATCAAACATGTTTGACGTTGCCGACTAGGATCATAGGAGAGAGATTTGAGTCTTTCACTCCCACACACATAACGATTACAGCTGCGACTATACAGTGCAACACTGAACTACTCTGAACCACCCTGGACAACCCTGGACTACCCTGAACTACCCTGAACTACCCTGAACTACCCGAACTACCCTGGACTACCCTGGACTACCCTGGACTACATTGAACTACCCTGGACTACCCTGAACTACCCTGGACTACCCCGAACTATCCCGAACTACCCTGGACTACCCTGAACTACCCCAGACTACCCTGCACTACCCTGAACTACCCTGAACTACCTGAACTACCCCGGACTATCCTAAACTACCTTGGACTACCTTGGACTACCCCAGACTACCCTGAAATATCCTGGACTACAATGAACTACCCCGGACTACCCTTAACTACTACACCGAACTACTCCCCTGAACTACCCTGGACTACCCTGAACTACCCTGAACTACTCTGGACTACCCTGAACTATCCAGGACTACCCTGACCTACCCTGGACTACCGGAACTACCCCAGACTACCCTCAACTACCCTCAACTACATCTCCGGAACTACTACCCTGAACTACTCCCCTGAACTACCCTGGACTACCCTGAACTACCCTAAACTACTCTCAACTACCCTGGACTACCCTAAACTATCCAGGACTACCCAGGACTACCCTGACCTACCCTGGACTACCGGAACTACCCTGGACTACCCTGATCTACCTTGGACTACCCCAGACTACCCTCAACTACCCTCAACTACATCTCCGGAACTACTATCCTGAACTACTACCCTGAACTACCCTGGACTACCCTGAACTACTTCGGACTACCCTGAACTACCCTGAACTACCCCGGACTACCCTTAACTACTACCCTGAACTACCCTGAACTACTACCCTGAACTACCCTGAACTACTCCAGACTACCCTGAACTACTATTCTGAACTACCCTGGACTACCCCAGACTACCCCAGATTACCCCGGACTACCCCGGACTACCGCAGACACAGTGTAATCTGTCCCCAGCTTTAGGGAGAGAAAGGCAGTTTTATTTGATGGGAGGGACTGTTCAAAAATCTGTGATGGTTTTATAGGGAGCCGAAGCGGAAGTGGACTACCGGGTAACTAGGTGTGTTACCCAGTTAACACACCTACTGTAGATTTCTGCTCAATCTTCCCATTAATTGGGGCAGGTAAACTCCTCAGTCAGATTTTCAGTCAGACTCAGTCTGTCAGTTTTTTTCAAACTGTGCAGGTCAAAAGTGTACTTACAAACATGGGCAAACATGGATCAGTGCATATAGGCCGGCGATGTAAATCCTGTTACTACCATCCCAAAATCCTAATCAAAGTATTGCCTTAATCTGCTTTATCCTAGTAATCAGAGTATTGGTGTGCAGGTAAAAACACTCAGTGAGGGTTCGACTGATCTGCATCTCCATCTACCTGCTCCTCCTCTGAGGTCTGAAGCAGATGCACTGAGGAGGAGGAGGAGTCCAGATGGGGGAGTCTGTGCTCCTCAGTGTAAAGTGCATCTGTTTTCCTCTGCAGGACAGCGCTGTGGGGCGGAGCTAGCTCCGACTGCAGGAAGGCTGTGGTCTCTCTCTGCAGGGTCGATGTCTGAATCACTGTTTCTCTGTGTTTGTCTGAGTGTGGAGCAGCTGGCTGTCTGCGCAGACCGGCTGTTTCTGTGTGTTGGTCTGTCTGTCTGCGCAGATCGGCTGCATCTGCATGCAGGACGGCCCTGTGTGTCTCTGAGTGTCTCTTCCCAGCAGAGGAAACCTCTGCAGCTGCTGCTGAGCTCTGCACAACAGGAGCAGGACAGACAGTTTACCTGCACTGTGAGGACGCTCAGTATGGATGATCACAAAGGAAGAGTTTGGCTCCAAACTGAGACATCCACCAATGAACTCCCTGCTATTCTTCCAAAATGGACATGTAGTGTTTTGGAAATGAACTCTTTATTCGAACTAGATAGAAGAGAAATATGGACCTATACATCATGTTGACACATGATAGACATGCTGTATACTCCTGGATAATTATAAACACAGGCATAAAGGTAAAGAGACTGCAAATAAAGGCTGTTTCAATATAAGAGGGGATCTTACTTCAGAATTAAATCAAGCATAATTAATAGCTGGATTTGCAATAAATATCATATATCAGAATCAGAATCACTTTGATCGCCAAATAAAAATACAGGAATTTGTCTTGGTGGCATTGGCACATCTTGAAACAATAAACATTATTAATAAATAAATTTGTGACATTTGAATACAATGAAAGTTTTTTTATTATGTGCAATTTAATTTATAGGCCAGAAATTGGGCTCAGCACCAGAAAATCATGTTAGGAGTCACCACTCTGAGAAAATGATTATAGTTCATTTTGCGATTTTTCGATTTCTTTTTTTTTTTGGGATTAATTGTGCAGACCTAATCCCCATTAAAGTTAATTAAGGCTCAATAAAGTTTCATCTACTCTATCTCAGTAGTCTTATCTTATGTTTCTGTGCCCGTGCCACCAAGACAAATAAATAAAGTGAATAAAGTGATGGGGATACAGCTGCTGAGGAGGTTCCAGGTTTCCAGGTGCAGTTATTTGTAGTGTACCTGCTGTGCGGACAGCGCGGCCTCGGCCTCAGGCGGCCCTCGGCTGCGAGCCTGATCCACAGCCGCCACCACGGTCGCCACCGCCATGCTCCTGTCATCCTGGGAAACATGCTCCTGACGCACCACAGCAGGTCAGGTCAGTCCACACATCAAGTCAAACACATTCACATCTAACAGGCAGAGCCGGACCCAAATACTGGTTCACTGCATAGCAGCTGGTTAGTTTAGTTATGGTGCTATATACTGATTCATTATTCAATATGCATTCATTAAATATTGCTGCAATCATATCATTCAGATTTAAAGGAGAATTCCATTATTTTGAGTCAAATCATCACAAGCAATTTAAGTCTGAAACAGAAAAGCCATCCCAGAAACAGTGGAATTCCCCTTTAACTAATCTGCAGGCTTCAAAAACACATTCAGTTAGTCCAACATTCATCTTCACTCATCTTGTAGAATCACAAAATCTCAAACACCAGATTGCCACTGGAGGGCAGCAGAGTCCCAAAACTCCCCAGACACTTTCACCACTGTACCGAATCACCCCCCTCCCCCCTCCCCCCTCCCCCAGAGGCCCCTCCCTCACCTCTCTGCCGGCGCTGACTTGCTGCTCCCAGTGGCGCTCCATGTGCAGCTGGGTGGCTGAACTGGTCAGACTGGTCATACTGGTGTAGCTGCTCTCTGCTGTGTAGTCTCCCTGCTTCCAGGGGGGCAGGACCTCCGGAGAGGCAGAGACCTGGGGGAGGGGGGGGGGGGGGCGAGTGATGAGGATGATGATGATGATGATTATTACATTACAAGTAGTCCTGTGGTTTCTATTATACGTGGAGATTAAAGTGTCCTGACTCTGGAACTGATTCTAATTCTACATACAGGATGTAAATCAGTTCTCACCCGTTTCCTGGTCATGATGGGAGACTTGACCGGTCTGATGGGAGAGACGGACAGTCTGGTGGAGGGAGACACGGGTCTGCAGAGGAACAATACAACAATGTAATAATACAATACACAATGTAAATATATTATTTACATCTATGGATCTATGCATTTTCCATTTCTAAATTCTAGACTTCCAATCCTGACTTTTTTATTTTTGACTGGTCTGGAGGATGTTCAGTGTTCAGTATGGTGTGTGATGATAGAAGCTGGACAATATAACTGTTAATTAGTTATATACAGTACATACATACATAATACAGCTGAACATTATTCTGCACTATATGTCTATCCACTAGACCATGTCACTGTGTAGCTGAACAGTATACAGCTTCAGAAAGTGATCATTATATTTTAGACTGACTCATGAGCAGGTCGGGTTTCTCTGCCTGGCTCAAGGACACTTCAGCAGGACTGAACCTGTGACCTTCTGGTTACGGGACGGGCTCTCTGACCCGCCCCCGCCCCGCCGCCCCACGCTGAAGACCTTGAAATTCAGATTCCTTTTTTGTGCCGTGTGTACCTGACAGGAGTGGGAGTGGGAGCCTTGACGTGTCGGACGGGCGAAGGCGACTGATGCCGTCCTCCGGACACCTTGGACAGCAGGGAGGGGGGGGACTTGGAGGTGGGTTTGGGGGGAACCCGCGGGGGGGTTTTATGGGCCAAATGCTGAGTCATCATTCCTCCTTCCACATGCATCTCCATCATGGTGGTGGCCTGGAAACTGGCCTCCATCCTCTGACAGGAACACAGGCAGAGCGACAGATTTTAACTGATGATGGTCGATAAAACAAACTGAGGCTCAGCTGTCTATTAACATATCTCTTTTTTCAGATATACCTTTTAACCTTTAGTTATTCAGGGAGGGATATGCAATATAGATTAATATTTAGATAACTGAGTTGATGAAAGAATGGTACTGAATATTCACTGCTGAAACTAGCTAGCATGCTAACAATTTGGCTGTAATGATCGTTTATCGTGGAGATCTGGATTTTTTCTGAGATGATAGAAGATGATTTTGACCATGAAAGGGTCGTTCAAGTGTCTGTTTTTACATATGTCTATTTTGTCTATGTCTATTTTGTATACTACTTATTACACATTATCTGTTTTAACATATATCTATTTCGGATGGAGAATGAGAGCTTTTAATTGAAAATGGCCAACTGAAGCAAAGGTGGAAAATATCCAAGTATACAGTTTTACCTTTCTTCAATTTTAATTCAAAAATATAAACAGTTCAATAGAGATAAACTAGGAGATAAACTGTTCCAGTTGTGATGACTGATTAAAATAATAACTAAGGAATAATGATCAAAACTAAGTATTTTCTGTAGAAAGAGATAAACTGTTTCAATTTTAAAATTTCATACATTTTCCAGACTTTAATTTCTTGAATTGATGATTTTAGTGTTCAGTGTGATTTACAGCAACAAATGTCACAGCATATGAGATGACGAGGGTCTAAAACCACAGAAAAGATGTAAGTGTATGTATACTGGGACAGTACAGCAATATTTTCCCATGGCAATTTCCAAACTTATCAAGACCTGGAAATGACCAAATTCTTTTTTCCTGAGTTTCCAGACATTTCCAGACCCGCAGGAAGCCTGACTCTATGAGAACCTGTCAGGGGTTTTGAAGTCTCACCCGCTCTACTCTGGACTGGGAAGTCGCCATCTGAGATGTGGACACAACGGTCTTGGTTTTCTTAGCAGGAACAGCTTCCTCACCTGCAGCAAACACACCAGCACATCCACATTCATCTGGATTCATTTGACTTTTTATTCTTTGTGTGTCTACCTGGTTAACTAAAGAGAAGAAGTAAAAAGATGAAGATAGAAAGTCAAATTTAGACCATTCAGACTGGTGCTTCTACCTAAAACCAACAGAATGTGGGAAGTGAAGATGTAGACCAAGGATGTTTTTTCATTGTCATTATTTTTTATTTAACATTTATTCAACCAGGTTAGTCCCACTGAGATTAAGAATCTCTTTTTCTTGACCAGGTCTCCCTTGTAAAAGAGATTCCTATTCTCAATGGGACTAAAGAATATCATTAATAGGAAACAAACTCAACTATAAGATCACAAATTATTTAACCAACCAACAACAGGTATGAACATGGGAGTAAATAACAAGTGTTATTATTTTTATTATTATTTATTTATTTTATTTATATGCTTTATTATTACCCTTACTTACCTATTTTGTCTTTCTTTCT
Source organism: Centroberyx gerrardi (assembly GCF_048128805.1). Classification (NCBI taxonomy): domain Eukaryota; kingdom Metazoa; phylum Chordata; class Actinopteri; order Beryciformes; family Berycidae; genus Centroberyx; species Centroberyx gerrardi. Next base: position 595,307 of record NC_136006.1, on the reverse strand, counting down.
TTCTTTTTAATGTCATTCTATGAGTTGATAATGTCATTTTACCTGACAAATTATGTATTTTTTGTGTTTTATGTGAAGCACATTGAATTTGCCTTGTGTATGAAATGTGCTATATAAATAAAGTTTGCCTTGCCTAATGCAGTGTGTAGATACACACACACACACACACACACAGTCCATGTATCTTACCCTGAACCAGCAGTTCAGCAGTCGAGGTCGCCCGTCCGCTGCTGTTTGTAGCATTTACAGAATATGTCCCAGAATCCTCTGGGAAGGCTTCGGCGATCAACAAACTGTAAAGGTCTCCTTCTTGGAGGATCCTGAAGTCGGGGGAGCTCTGTATCTCGGCTCCCTCTCTGTAGAACTTCACCACAGGTGTAGGGATTCCTGTCACACGAACATCCAGTCTCACTTGGCTTCCCTGTCTCACGCTGGAGCTCTGGAGTCTCTGGAGGAAGTTCGGCGGCGCCGTCTCCGCTGGAAACACAGAGCGGAGTTCAGCCTGGTTTTCAGTTTGGGGTTTTACCGTCCAGCACAAAGAAAACAGGGGAGGAACTCTGGATCGGCCCGGTCCGGCTCACGCACAATATCTCAGACGCCGCTGACCGGATTTTGGCTACACTTTGGGGAAAGATGCGTCTCATTGCTCCGTTCCAGTGTTTTCAAAATCACACTGATCGGCCTAAAGGGGGCGCTGCAACGTTTGTTTAATTGTCTGTCCGTCACGCACAATATCTACAACGCTGCTGATCAGATTTTCACAAAACTTTCGGGTAAAGATGAGCCTCGTTGCTCCATTTAGGCATTTTTAAAGTTGCGCTGATTGGCCTGAGGGGGGCGCTGCAATGTTTGATTACTTGTTACTGATTGGCCCAAAGGGGGACTGCATCATCGTAGTGTAAACAACATGTTTGCTTGTTTGAGATTAAACTTTAATAGTCTGTGGGGAAATTAGATGGCAGCAGAATCTGGGTCCAACATGAAACACATCAAAGAGCAAAAACCAGAGAGAAGGATATACTGTATATAGCAGCACAATAAATAAAGGTAATGCAATAAAAAATGGTGAATAAGACAAGCAGCATCAAGACAGATTTAAAACTCAGCGGTGAAAAAGCAGCAGAATTCAAAAACTCAAAAACAAAACAGAGAAACGACACCTAGCCGGCTAGCTTGACTGACAGGCTGGGTTGTGTAGATTATGTGTTCAGAAAGAATGAGAGCTCGTTAAATGGTTTAAGTTGCAAAGATGCTGGTGTGCTTGACAGTCAGATATGGATCTTTATTAATCCCTTCATAAATATCTGAAGATCCTCTTAAGGAAAGCTATGCTGCCAACAGCTGCATCTATAAAGGTTTTATCACTGGATTATGTAACAGACCAGACCCACCACACAGGCCACACCCACCACACAGACCACACCCACCACACAGGCCACACCCACCACACAGACCACACCCACCACACAGACCACACCCACCACACAGGCCACACCCACCACACAGACCACACCCACCACACAGGCCACACCCACCACACAGACCACACCCACCACACAGACCACATCCACCACACAGACCAGACCCACCACACAGACCACACCCACCACACAGACCACACCCACCAAACAGACCACACCCACCAAACAGACCACACCCACCACACAGACCACACCCACCACGCAGACCACACCCACACCCTGGCGAATGGTGATAATACCTTATATCGTGATATTTTGGCAGCATTTTGATATTATATTTCGGATATCGCCCAAGCCTAGCATGTTGTTGGTATATGTTATACTGTATGTTGTTGTATGTTGTTGTATGTTGTTGTATGTTGTTGTATGTTGATGTATGCTGTTGTATGTTGTTGGCACATTGTTGTGTGTTTGTCTTGATGTTTTCTCTGATAAAACCCTCAGTGTGATAGAGAAACCAAACCAAACTCTCACCTGTCACCAGGAGCTCGGCGGTGCTGGTGGCTTGTCCAGCGCCGTTGGTGGCTCTGACGGAAAACCTCCCGCTGTGTGCGGCGGTCACAGCGGGGATCCTCAGAACAGCGCGGCCGTCGCTGAACGAGATCTGAGCGCCGGGCAGAGCGGCGGCAGAAAGAACCTGGCCATCACGGAACCAGCTCACCTCAGGAACTGGAGAACCTGCAGGAGAGAACAGACCGGAGAACTGAGGATCCAAAACCTGCTGGTGAACTGGTCTAGTAACAAAATACTGGACCTCCAAAATCAGGCTGTTTCTGTCGCCGTGTCTTTAAGGCTCATTAATATTAACGACCCTCCGTTCCGATTGGCTAACCGTTTCGAGAGCGAAACGTGAGACGCCGCGGCCCGGCGGCTACAGGTAGGGAAAACTCTCCGGTAATAAACGATGACGACCGCTCGACCGCTTTGAAAAAAACACTTTGTTAGTCTATTATTTCTTACAGAAATGATAATGAGCGAACCTTTGTGACGCCACAAAGTTACGGAAGTCCAAACGGCTCGTTTAGAGGCTCGCTTTTCTAATATGGATTGTGTGGATTTAGTTTTGATACTTTCACCATGTTTAGATACACATCCAACTCCTTTATCATCACAGAGAGGGAGTCCTGCTTTACATCATATGGACCTTTAAAATGCAGGCTGCTTTCAAGCCAGGTTTCATTCAGCTTGCTTATTAAACCTGAACAGCAGAACACTTGATCTGTCCAGATGGATCCACAACACTGAAGTCCCTTCAGTATAACACTCTGCAGTACAGAAGGTTTTGTCTGAGAACATCTTCGGGTCTTCAGGTCGTTCTCGTCCATCACAGATCTGTCTGGTCTTCCTTCACAGCAGCAGCCTGATGCTGGCCTACATCCCTGATTCATACAAGAGCTGCAACTAACCATTATTTTCATTAAATTAAATGACTAAAATGATTAATCGATTATCAAAATTATTTTAATATTTTATATTATAGAATTTTCTGTCAATCGACTAATCGATTAATCAACTAATAGTTTCAACACTAGTTCACAGTTCAGGTCGGTCTGGTTGAGCTGAACTGAAAACAGCAGCAGGCTGTCAGCGAAGAAAACCACAGTGCTGCAGAGCCGAGGGGAAGTCAGTTCAGATCAGATCAGATCAGTTCAGTTCAGTTCAGTTCAGATCAGATCAGATCAGATCAGTTCAGTTCAGTTCAGTTCAGATCAGATCAGATCAGTTCAGTTCAGATCAGTTCAGTTCAGATCAGATCAGTTCAGTTCAGTTCAGATCAGATCAGATCAGATCAGATCAGATCAGTTCAGATCAGATCAGATCAGATCAGATCAGTTCAGTTCAGTTCAGATCAGATCAGATCAGATCAGATCAGATCAGTTCAGTTCAGTTCAGTTCAGACCAGATCAGTTCAGTTCAGTTCAGTTCAGTTCAGTTCAGACCAGATCAGTTCAGTTCAGATCAGATCAGATCAGTTCAGATCAGATCAGATCAGTTCAGTTCAGTTCAGTTCAGACCAGATCAGTTCAGTTCAGATCAGTTCAGTTCAGATTGGATCAGTTCAGTTCAGATCAGATCAGTTCAGTTCAGATCAGTTCAGTTCAGTTCAGTTCAGATTGGATCAGATCAGATCAGTTCAGTTCAGTTCAGATCAGATCAGATCAGATCAGTTCAGTTCAGTTCAGATCAGTTCAGTTCAGTTCAGTTCAGTTCAGATCAGATCAGATCAGATCAGATCAGTTCAGTTCAGTTCAGATCAGTTCAGACCAGATCAGTTCAGTTCAGTTCAGATCAGATCAGATCAGTTCAGATCAGATCAGATCAGTTCAGTTCAGTTCAGTTCAGACCAGATCAGTTCAGTTCAGATTGGATCAGTTCAGTTCAGTTCAGTTCAGTTCAGATTGGATCAGAGTGAACTCAAACTGAACAACACTGCCACAGATCTGGGATCAGCTTAATCTAACTCTGTCCTGACTGAACCTCAGTTAGAACAAGACTGAACTGACCTCAGGACAGTTGGATAAAGGAAACTTCATCCAACTCCTGAACATCAAAAGAGTTTCTCTCCATTTGAAAAGTGTGACGTCTATTAAAGTAAAACTCTCTGCTGAATATTAAAGTTATTGGTTAAAAACAGCACCATGTCATCTGTATTTCTACCTGCTGAGGTGAAGGTAGCATCAGGTATCATTTTCCAGAAAGTATTTATACTGTATCATTATGGAGTTAAATATTTCAGAACAGAAAGCTTCTTACCACTAACTTGAGCCTCAAACGTTGCGGCACTACCCTCAAGTGCCACAACGCTTTGCAGCGGCTGTGTGAATGTTGGCGCCTGTGTTGACATGTTGGTCGGCACCCTGGAGACAAACAACAAACAAACAAACAAAAGGTCAGAAAACAGCAAAAAACAGTCAAGACTCTTCTAGATTCATGAATCAACGCAGCAACAAACAGAAGAAAATCCATATGACACAAAGTAGACTTTTCTTCCTTCATCAAATCTAATTCAGTCTTCCCTCCCTCTCTCCTGCTGTCGGGTCTGTAACTGTCTGTAACTGTCTGTAACTGTCTGTAACTGTCTGTAACTGTCTGTAACTGTCTGTAACTGTCTGTAACTGTGACCCAGCTGATCTGAACAGGGATGGAAAATAAACCCAACACTGTTCACCCTGATGACTCTTCATGCTGACAGTGACTGTGTTTCTTTCTTTATTTTTTACACAGTGAAACAATCGTTCCACCAACAGAACACACAAGTGAAGAAATTGTGCGGGTGAGATAAAAAAAACAAACCCCTACAGGCTTGTGACGGGTCGCACCGAACGGACAAGACAGAACAAAACAACAATAAAGCAATTAAACCAATAAAGTAAACAACAGGCAGAACAACAGGCAGAACACATCACAGCTGCTGGGAAACGTCTCAGACTGTCTGTCCAGCAGCAGTCCATCTGTCTATCCAGGTTTATTTATATCTGATTTATATCTGATTTATATCCTCTGAGTCCTGATCAGCCTGAGCTGCTCTGTCACTGCAGAAGGTCCAGCTGCTGAACACTGAACACTGAACTGAACTGAACACTGAACTGAACACTGAACTGAACTGAACACTGAACTGAACTGAACACTGAACTGAACTGAACTGAACTGAACACTGAACTGAACACTGAACTGAACACTGAACTGAACTGAACACTGAACTGAACACTGAACTGAACACTGAACTGAACTGAACACTGAACTGAACACTGAACTGAACACTGAACTGAACTGAACACTGAACTGAACACTGAACTGAACACTGAACTGAACTGAACTGAACACTGAACTGAACTGAACACTGAACTGAACTGAACACTGAACTGAACACTGAACTGAACTGAACTGAACACTGAACTGGACTGAACTGAACACTGAACTGGACTGAACTGAACACTGAACTGAACTGAACACTGAACTGAACACTGAACTGAACTGAACACTGAACTGAACTGAACACTGAACTGGACTGAACTGAACACTGAACTGGACTGAACTGAACACTGAACTGAACTGAACACTGAACTGAACACTGAACTGGACTGAAAACTGAACTGAACACTGAACTGAACTGGACTGAAAACTGAACTGAACTGGACTGAACACTGAACTGGACTGAACTGAACACTGAACTGAACTGAACACTGAACTGAACACTGAACTGGACTGAAAACTGAACTGAACACTGAACTGAACTGGACTGAACACTGAACTGGACTGAACTGAACACTGAACTGAACACTGAACTGGACTGAAAACTGAACTGAACACTGAACTGAACTGGACTGAAAACTGAACTGAACTGGACTGAACACTGAACTGAACACTGCAGGCTGAGCAGCCAGGTGAGAAACACAAGAGGATTTAAACTTTTTAAACACAAACCAGCTGATGAACAGCAGCAGGATGCTGAGTCTGACCAACACACAGCTGACTGAGGGCTCTCTTCTCTCTCTCTCTCTCTCTCTCCCTCTCTCTCTCTCTCTCTCTCTCTCTCTCTCTCTCTCTCTGTCTCTCTGTCTCTCTCTCTCTCTCTCCACCACTCATTACCCAGCAGCTGTCTCTCTGGCCCGGTGTCAAACCCTAAATCTCTTCACACAGATCAGCTCACAGTTTGTCCTGACGGGAAATGTCAGGAGTCAAAGTTTGAGTCTTATAAAAACACTGATTTGAAGAATCCACAGCTGCTGCTGGTTCTTCACCTCCACTCTTCTTCCTCTTTCCAAGCCAACGCTAAACCACAAAATCCATTTTGACTGACAGACGTCAATTAATTTAAGTTTTGAGCAGAAATAAGAAAGATATATTCACTACCAGTCAAAAGTTTTTAAACACCTGACTGAATGTTCTGTTTCATTCTCTTTCTTTCAATCATTTTATTTATTATTACAATAATATACGGACAATTCATTCTCTTACAGCATTTTAATCTAAAGGCTTGAAATGAGTTTCTTAGTCAAATATAAATAGTGAAGTTGATCCTATGTATGAATTTCTTTCCAAAGCCTTTGTCTTTCCATCAAGGCAAAGAATCTAAAATATAAGTATATTAATATAGTTTTATATAATGTTATATAATATAGTTTGGATTTGTTTGACACTTTTTTGGTCACTGCATAATTCAATTTGTATTTCATAGTTTTGATGTTTTTACTGTTATTCTAAAATGTGGAAAATAGTAAAAATAAAGAAAAATATGGTGTTTAAAAACTTTTGACTGGTAGTGTATAAATGTGCATATTTTAGTACTTTTTTTTTTCAAACACTTTTGCTCCAGAGAGTTTAGGATAAGATAAGATTGCACTGTATTATTTATCTATGTATCCTCTAGGGATCAATAATCAATGTCTCTATAGTTTTATATTATGTACATTACTTTTATTTATCTTATTACCTCTTCTCTTTTATTATCTTCTGTACTTGTTTTCCCTTTTCTGCCAGCTGCTGCTGTGGCACCTGGATTTCCCCAAAGGGATTAATAAAGTGATATCTTACCTTATCTTATCTTACCTTATCTTATCTTATAAAGTGTAATCTTATTTTATCTTAAACTCTCTGGAGCAAAAGTGTTTGTCGAGACGGAAAAGCCTGTAACAGAATATTCAGCTGTACTTTCTTATTCTGGTCCTAACAGTTGTGTTTCCTCCTCAGTGACATTATAAACCAGACTCTCTGTCCTCTGAGCTGCTGTCTGCCCCAGCTCTCATGGACCAGGATCTGTCTGCTATGTTTAGACCTGTACAGACCAGCAGGAAACACATTACATATTTAGACGATGCATAACTGAACTGTGAATATCAAACATAAGCAGCAGAGAATCCATATGTACCAGATAATGCTTTATTTTTATCATTTACAGCAGAAGACACCTGGTGAACTTCCACTGTTAAACTCTATGGAGCCTCATCTCCAATATGATTTGTCCAAAGCTGGGAGACAGTGAACCAATAATGTCATGAATTTGTTTTCCTACAGTAATATTGTCTCTGCTCGGCCTGATGAATCGCTTCATAGCAACACAACAAACAACAAACAACAAACAACAAACAACAAACAACAAACAACAAACACCGTCAACACTTCAGCAGAATAATGAATCTGAACAGCAGATCTGATCCGGCTGACAGACTGAAGATTAAACACAGTTAGACCTCCAGCTGCTTCTGCTCATCATCACCCCCCCCCCCCCCAACACACACACACACACACACACACACACACACACACACCTCCTCCAGTGACTCAGTATGACCCCCCCCCCCCCCCCCCCCCCCCGACACCTTCAGCCACTGAGAAAACAACCTGAGCCTGAAGCAGGAAGAAGAGACAGACAGAGGAGATCAGAACCAGGTCTGGGTTTTGACAAACCGTCTCTCAGCCAGAAGTGAGAGGGACTGACTGCTGCAGTGAGGGAGAGCGGTTTGGTTTGGACAGTGAAGAAGAAGAAACTCAGATGTTTCTTCTTCTGCAAACTGAATCCTGGATCACAGCAGAGTCAGAACAATGTGAGCAGGACACTTCACTTCCGACAGATCCGTCCATAATGGAGGCTGTAACACAAGTCAGGACACTAAAAATAACCCCCCCCCCCCCCCCCCCGCCCTCCTGCTTGATTGACAGCCACCATGTGGCACATAGCTGGAGGTGCAACTGATAGCCCCGCTGCTGATTCCCTTAAAAAGACATGGCCACCCAGCTGAGACTCCACTCTAATGCTATCAGCAGCTATTCTGGGACGGCCCAAACCGCTCCGCCGCATATTAACCTTGAAAATGGAAAAACAGCAGCAGCCCTTTAATAAAGTTTTGTTTTCTCAAAAGAAGAAACTGTTGTGTGTAAAGAGTTGAGTACTAAAGCGCCGAGGTCCGGTCAGCTGGAGAAGATCCATCCGAGTCCAACCCAGCTGGACTCCGGTGACCCGGATCCGGACTCTCTGCCGTTAAACCGACCGAAGACACTTACTTGTTTCCACAAGGATGCCCGCAGCGATGGGGCCGGGCCCGACGAGGGCGTCTTCAGAACGATCCTCTTATCCAGAAAACGGTGTCGGAAAATCCAAAGGAGAACAGTCGAGCCTCGAAGGAACCCCAAAAAACAAAACTACACAGAGCGGAGCCGTGTAGTTTTGCTTTTTTCCCGACGCAATCCCTACACCCGAGGCAAGGCTGGGAATGCTCCAACTGCTCAGAAGTGACAATATGGTCGTGTGACTTTTTATACCTCGGCTCCGCAGCGTCACCGCCCAGACCACCGCCCCATTGGTCAGCCCCCGCCCCGGGGCATCATGGGAGGCCGGCAGCCATTTTATGCAACTTCACACCTGTCACTCACTTTACTTAACAAAGTCCAGACAGAAAGGTGGGGGTGGGGGGGGGGGGGGGGGCAGGTTGAGAGACACAGACAGGCAGAAAGACAAGGCTGGAAGATAAATACAGAGACAGATAATAACAAAGACAGACGGTGAGACAGAAAGACAAACACAAGCTGACAGACAGGTGTTGGAGGAGGGAGAGACAGACAGGCTGAGAGACAGACAGACAGACAGACAGGCTGAGAGACAGACAGACAGACAGACAGGCTGAGAGACAGACAGACAGGCTGAGAGACAGACAGACAGACAGACAGACAGACAGACAGATAGACAGGCAGACAGGCAGACAGACAGGCAGACAGGCTGAGAGACAGACAGACAGGCTGGGAGACAGACAGACAGGCTGAGAGACAGACAGACAGGCTGGGAGACAGACAGACAGGCTGAGAGACAGACAGACAGGCTGAGAGACAGACAGACAGGCTGGGAGACAGACAGACAGGCTGGGAGACAGACAGACAGGCTGGGAGACAGACAGACAGGCTGAGAGACAGACAGACAGACAGACAGACCAACAGACAGACAGACAGGCAGACAGACAGACAGGCAGACAGACAGGCTGATAGATGAATTCCTCATGGTGAATCTGATCCTGGGTCAGTCGCCCTGCTCACCACCTCCAGTCTGTTTCTGTCATTCAAATTTAAAACCAGGCAAACTATACAGAACTGATTCAATAAAGCGTTTATAAAACCAGCTGATCTTCCTCCAGTCGACTATAAAACTGTCTGTTGTCCTTTTCACAGACGGCGTCTGTATTTTCCTAAAACTCAACTGACCAGTCAGCACTTCTCAACCTTTCTGTCTTGTGACTTAAAACAAAGTGATGGACGTCAAGTCAGTCAGCAGGCTGGTCTTAGACTCTCAGGTTAGATTAGTCTAATCTAGACTGTCTGTTGCTTAAATATTATATAATATAATATAACAGATTTATTTTGCGGCGGGACAGGTAGCCCCTCCCCCCGGCTAATCTTGAGGTAAGAACTTTGTTTCTATAGCAACCAGTCGGCCTCACCGTCAGAAGTTTAAATCCTGAAGCTGTTTCAGACTAGATGGTGAATCTTTGGTTTTTGGAAAGAGCCTGAAGAAGAGAGAGAGACTTCAGAGAGAGAAACATTAGAGATCTACAGCAAGCAGGAGGCAGCAGGACCGGTCTGCAGCTGGTCTGACTTCAGGTCTCATGTAAGTCTCAGACCGGGTAACAGAGTCCAGCCTGTCTCACGTCCTTCTGATTAGAGGTCAGGTGTGTTCAGCCTCTTGCCTCCCTGCAGGCTGATGCTCCTGTTCCTCTGCAGGGAGCATCAAGCTGGACTGAAACACGCTTTAAACTACAGCTGAAACATATCAACACAACATCTAACTGCCAGTATTTGACACAATATTGCAGTTGTGATTTAAACATTTCATCACAAGTTTTTCTCATCATACATTCTTTATAACTTTAGTTAAAAACTAGACGTCAGTGAGCAGATTTACTGAGTTTGAGTCTGATGAAGGTTTTGATTCTAAAACTCCTTGTTCACAAATCCAGTTTGGACCGAACTCTCTCTGAAGAAACTAAGTACAGACTCTGAGATTTGGAAAATGCAGAAATTCATCTTGCGATTCAGATTTTTTTTTTTTTTCAATTAATTGTTCAGCTCCATTTTAACCACCGGCCCACAGATATTATCTCATCCTGGACTTCTCCTGGCTGGTAATTTCCCATCATCCTCTGTGTGTCATGTCCCTAACCAGCCTACCATGACATCACTGTCCGCTCCTCAGGATGGGAACTTCCCAGCTCCCAATAGGACCTGAACGCCTCATATCTTCATATCTGTCTGTTATCATCACACTGGGGGGGGGGGGGGGGGGGGGTCTGTCCCTGTCAATCAAACTGTCCTCCAGAGGCCTGTCTGTCTCATCACACCTCACTGCTGCAGATGCATCATGTCAACAGATAAACACAGAGACAGATACACTGTAATCTGAAGGTAGAAACACTCTGCCACAAACATCTTAGTGTGATTTCTTCAGCTCAGTGATAAATCCTGTCTGGTTTTCTGGAGATCAATATCTGCTCTATAACCAATAAATATCAGCTTCACTCAGATCACAACAGAAACCTCATCTACCGGTTTAACTGCTGATGGTTTCTATGGGATTCAACTCGATTCAACTGTCCCGGTTAGGACCAAATCCTCTACCAGCTGATCATGTCGGACCAGTTAAACCCAGTATGACCAGTTACACCAGTGGACAGAAAGCGTTTTAACGGACAAACTGATGAAGCATCAGTACAAACCTAAACACTGTGGCTCTGACTCCGACACACAGCTAACTGTCACCGCCAAGCTCCGTGAAGTTTGTTTATTATTTGTCTGTACTGGAGTTTCCGTTAAGGATCCTACAGCTTTAATACAAACACCAAAACTCACCTGTCAGTTCCATGTTCACTGTAGTTTGTTGTTTCCAGGCCTCCAGGGGCCTGTACTACGATCAGGATTTGGGGTTAGCGAGGTAACTTCAGGTTTAACCCTGGCTTTTCCGTCTCACGAAGGTGGTTCACTTCTAACCGGGGTAGATCACCATGGTAACTGATGCTGCACGGCTAACCTGCTCCGGAGCAGGTTCAGTTCAGGGTATCGGATCAAAACGTATGAAAGGCCTTCTGACCAATCAGCTCTCTGGAAACAGGGAGTCACCATTCCTACAGGATCCCGATATGGACAAATATACAAATGAAAATCCCAATAAAAAACTGAAACCTGTTAGTCTATTTTTGAATGAACAGACAGTAAGAAGTGCTGTTCAGGGCGACGTGTTTACAGACCAGTAGAATCACGTTGTTTTCCATGATAACTTATTATATCGGAGATATAGCAGGTAGGCTGCTTAACTGACCATATTATTAATGGATTAAAGTTACTGTTGCATATATTAATTGCGCTGACTTTATTTAACTGGATTCCCGACAGTGTTTGGTTCAATGTCGGCTATTCATATTCCATTACCGCAGCCCCGAAGAACATGAGGCCGACTTTATGAATAGAAAATCTTTTTACAGCCTCAATGTGTCCACAAACTATTTTATCAATGGAAAATATGCCCACTGTGTCCTAATGACGGGGCAGTTCCTCCAGTAATCCTCTCTAGCCTTGGAAGCAGAAACAACTTTTACTTTTCGCGGTTATGTTTTGTAATGCTGACAGTTATTCATTATAGGACTTTGTTCTTCTTGAGAGGAGAACACAATGTTAGTAGCTTTCCGATACCCATGTGTTGAAAATGTCAGCAGGAAATATTAGGGCTTATATCATCCTATAATTAGGTCTATTGTTTATGGCTTTTATTGTTTGATTAGCCTATTTTATTATTTTCGCCTATTTTTAGGCTATTACTTATTTTTATAGTTTTGCGCTTATATTCCGTGTCCTTTTCCCCGCTGAATCATATTACTTTTGCTGCACAACTATCTAATTTCCCCACGGGGATCAGTAGTTTCATCTTATCTTATCTGAATTGTCTGATCTGGATCTGTCTGTTGCATGTGATTGGCTATTTGTTACAAACCCCGCCTCTTTCATGTGAACGCGCTCATAGCTGACAGGTAAATCCTGGGTTGACAGAGCCGGTTGATAACAGCTACGAGAGACCGGTTATCAGGATCACCATGTTAGGTTTAGTGAAGCCGGCTGACTCAAACATACCCTGACTTTGTTGAACTTGCTTCGTACTACAGGCCCCAGCTGCTGGACTGCTTAGGCTAACTTTACCTACAGACTAACTATATATGCAGGCTAACTTTACCTGTAGGCTAACTTTACCTACAGACTAACTATATATGCAGGCTAACTTTACCTGTAGGCTAACTTTACCTACAGACTAACTATATATGCAGGCTAACTTTACCTGCAGGCTAACTTTACCTGTAGGCTAACTTTACCTACAGACTAACTATATATGCAGGCTAACTTTACCTGTAGGCTGACTTTACCTGCAGACTAACTATATATGCAGGCTAACTTTACCTGTAGGCTAACTTTACCTGCAGACTAACTATATATGCAGGCTAACTTTACCTGTAGGCTGACTTTACCTGCAGACTAACTATATATGCAGGCTAACTTTACCTGTAGGCTGACTTTACCTGCAGACTAACTATATATGCAGGCTAACTTTACCTGTAGGCTAACTTTACCTGCAGACTAACTATATATGCAGGCTAACTTTACCTGTAGGCTAACTTTACCTGCAGGCTAACTTTACCTGCAGACTAACTATATATGCAGGCTAACTTTACCTGCAGGCTAACTTTAGCTGCAGACTAACTATATATGCAGGCTAACTTTACCTGCAGACTAACCTTATATGCAGGCTAACTTTACCTGTAGGCTAACTTTAGCTGTAGGCTAACTTTACCTGCAGGCTAACTTTACCTGCAGGCTAACTTGAACACGGGAGGGTAGCTAACGTTATCTTAACCTTTGCATTAAATAATCCCAGTGGCTTGTTAAATTCTTTTTTCAAAACAAAATTCCCACCAATAAAATATCATAAACTATTCGAAAAATATCTAGAAACACTACTCTGTTTTTATCTTGAGCCTCTGCTGTTATCAGTCAGCAGGAATTAAACAAATGTAAAATATGAAATGTGAAAACACAACTAGCTCTGAAATAGACACCACACGTTTAAAACACTGTACAGATAAATACAGTGGTTTGTATCTGTGACCCACTATTTGAAAATGTATTTAATCATCAAACTCTTATTTGATCTGAAGAGGAAGGAGAAAAAAAAAAAGTAGGAAAAAAAATAGATTCAGTCTATATTTTCACATACAAACTTTTATTTTGAAGGCTGAATGCCCCAGCTGGAAGTCTTCTTCTTGGTTATTCAGGCTAGCTTAACACATCTAGCAGCTGTTTCCTTGGTGATTTACAGGCTGGATAGTTTACATGCTTTCTCAATACAGATACAAATGATTTATTAAAGTGTGAGTTGTATTTTCTGTCCATTTGGACAGCTGAGTCAGTCTGTCCTGACTGGAAACAGACCGAACCTTTTTAGAAGAACTGTCTGTGAACAAATCAGATATGAATTTCAGGCCTTATAGTACACACAGTACACAAGAGCTAGGATATTTAATATATTTTATTGTTTGTCCATGCATTTCATACAGCAGCTTATCAGGAAACTTTATGCTTTCTATCAGGATCCACTGAGCACTGATCCATTTATTTTCTAGACAAAATCCTCAGCGGTCGACTCAAAGCGGTGAAACACTTCTGACCTCATCAGAGGTCAGCTGACCTCATCAGAGGTCAGCTGACCTCCTGTCTGCCAGCAGGGACTCAGCCTGCTTCTGATTCAAGCTGAGTTAATGAGCTGTTTACCAGACCTTTATTTATTTTTCTCTGAGCTCTCTTCTCTTCATGCCAATAGTTGATTTGAATTGAATTGAATTATTTGACCACTTTTTAATTATTTAATTATCTTTACTCCGACTTTGAGCATAATGAATCAGAGCATGGTGTTTACATGGCTCCACCTCACATTACTGCTTTAATCACATTATTGATTATCGGTGTGCATGTAAACGTAGCTAACGCTGATGCTGATGTCTCTATCAGAACAGTTTTGGTGCTCCGGTCTGATCCAGATCAAACCTGTGATCATAACAGAGCGAGACGAGACTCCAAAACAAAACTCATACGTCAGATGAGCAGATGATAAGTGATGCACAGGACAAACAGCCCAATATGACTTTATTCAACACAAACAACTAGTACATCTACTGAAGGGAATTAGACAAATAAGTGTTTACTTCACTGTCTGGACTTGGATAAAATAATAATTGAATGAACTTGAATAAACATGAGGAGCGCTGGGTTTATGATCTGGCAGATTTCAAAGACAAATCAAACACAACATGACTAATTCAAATACAGTATTTGAAACCAGATTCAAATATATTTTCAGCAGATGAGCAGAGAGAGAAAACCTCTACATGTTAACTGAACATCTGAACAGTTTGAATGCAGCCTGACTGCAGACTGCAGTTCAGCATCACTTCATTAACACCCATCATTATCAATACCAGATATTACTACTAATTACTAATTCATCATCAATATTTCATTCAGAGATGTTTGAACAAGATAGACAAAGACAGAATTTATCCAACAAATGAGAAATCCACAGAGTCCCTCTCAATCTTTAAGAGAAGGCTGAAGACCTTTAGAGCTCTTTACAACGCCTTCTCACCTCATGGACTGTGTAATAAAACATTAAAAAAACTCTTTATCTGCCTCTACGCTCTGTCTCTATTCTGTCTCTATTCTGTCTCTATTCTGTCTCTATTCTGTCTCTATTCTGTCTCCATGTCTCTGTCTCTATTCTGTCTCTATTCTGTCTCCATGTCTCTGTCTCTATGTCTCTGTCTCTATTCTGTCTCTATTCTCTGTCTCTATTCTGTCTCTATTCTGTCTCTATTCTGTCTCTATTCTGTCTCTATTCTGTCTCTATGTCTCTGTCTCTATTCTGTCTCTATTCTGTCTCTATTCTGTCTCTATTCTGTCTCTATTCTGTCTCTATGTCTCTGTCTCTATTCTGTCTCTATTCTGTCTCTATTCTGTCTCCATCTCTCTGTCTCTATTCTGTCTCTATTCTGTCTCCATGTCTCTGTCTCTATGTCTCTGTCTCTATTCTGTCTCTATTCTCTGTCTCTATTCTGTCTCTATTCTCTGTCTCTATTCTGTCTCTATTCTGTCTCTATGTCTCTGTCTCTATTCTGTCTCTATTCTGTCTCTATGTCTCTGTCTCTATTCTGTCTCTATTCTGTCTCTATTCTGTCTCTATTCTGTCTCCATGTCTCTGTCTCTATTCTGTCTCTATTCTGTCTCTATTCTGTCTCTATTCTGTCTCTATTCTGTCTCCATGTCTCTGTCTCTATTCTGTCTCTATTCTGTCTCTATTCTGTCTCCATGTCTCTGTCTCTATTCTGTCTCTATTCTGTCTCCATGTCTCTGTCTCTATGTCTCTGTCTCTATTCTGTCTCTATTCTCTGTCTCTATTCTCTGTCTCTATTCTGTCTCTATTCTCTGTCTCTATTCTGTCTCTATTCTGTCTCTATTCTGTCTCTATGTCTTTGTCTCTATTCTCTGTCTCTATTCTCTGTCTCTGTCTCTGTCTCTATTCTGTCTCCATGTCTCTGCCTCTATGTCTCTGTCTCTATTCTCTGTCTCCATGTCTCTGTCTCTATGTCTCTGTCTCTATGTCTCTGTCTCTATGTCTCTGTCTCTATTCTGTCTCCATGTCTCTGTCTCTATATCTCTGTCTCTATTCTGTCTCTATTCTGTCTCTATTCTGTCTCTATTCTCTGTCTCTATTCTCTGTCTCTCTGCCTCGTGGCTCCTCTGTCCTGTTGGACCAGATCTGATCTTCATGGCTCTTCCTCTCGTTGTTCTCTCTGACTAGATCCTTGCTTGTGTTGTATTAAATCTCATGTGTACGTCACTTTGGATAAAAGTGTCTGCAGATGGGAAATTGTAAATTATAAATGTGTGAGCGATGTGAAGGAAAACCTGACTGGATCTGAAGCTCAGACTGGCTTCTAAACATGAAGGAGAGGAAAGACGATGACTGACTGTGTTCAGTCACCTGGTTTCAGTCCGGTCTGCTCTGCTAAAGCTTTCACTGCTTTAAGGCATTTCTGCTTTGTTTGGAAGTAAATAGTGAAGAGGAAAAAAGACGCTGCTAGCTCCAAGCTAACTAGCTGCTAGCTACATGCTAACTAGCTCTATGCTAACTAGCTGCTACATGCTAACTAGAAACAGACCAGAGAGACCAACATCAAATCTGAACAAATCCCTTAATAAAATAAATATTATGACAGGGTGCACAGTGATGACTCAGGGGATAAAAACTTCATTATTCACTTAGCATTCGATCCCAAAACAGCTTCATCCAGGGACATCCAAGGCAACAGGTAGAGATAGTGTGTGTGTGTGTGTGTGTGTGTGTGTGTGTGTATTACTCAGTGTTAAGTGCCAAAGGTGCTCCATCCAGGGTGTTTAGTCTCTGTGTTAGGTGTATATGTGTGTGTGTTAGGTGTGTTAGTGTGTGTGTTAGGTGTGTTAGTGTGTGTGTGTCAGGTGTGTGTGCATGTGTGTGTGTGTGTGTGTGTGTGTGTGTTCAGAGCAGCATCAGGTAGATCAGCCACAGCAGAACACACAGCGTACCAAACCAGGTGTGCCAGTCCAGACTGATGATGTCACACACTTCGGCCACCAGCCACCCGTCGCTGCTGCTGTTCCCCGCCGCGACCCGCAGGGCGGCGGCGGAGCGCGGCGAGCCGTGCCGGTTGGCGGCCCGGGCCTCGTACAGCCCGCCGTCCGAGTCCGAGGCGGCGGGGATAAACAGGGAGCGTTTGCTGTCCTTGGAGGCCAGCGTTCGGCCCGGACCGGCGGCTAACACCTCGCCATCTTTAAACCTGGAGCGACCATGATGACAGGGATCAGCACACAGCCTCACTCTCAGAGAATGTCTGCTGCTCTGGCTAGCTAGCTAGTATGAGACTGGTGTGACAGACTGTAGCTTAACAGTACAGCAGGGACAGGGAAGCACTGGGTAGAATATACTGACAACGATAGCATAGTGTGGACAGGGACAGAGATTAGGAAATGCCTGTAGAGGCTTTCAGGTGATGTCACCCCCCTCTGGCGGCCATGTTGGAGGTCCTCAGCTCTGTGAACAGCTGACTGTGTTTCTGTCCGTCTCTGTCTGTTTCTGACTGAACTGATCATTTCATCACTGATCCATCTGATTGATTTAGTGTTTAGATAATGTCAGCTTGTTAGCTAGCTAACCATAGTATCTGGTCAGCTAACATCACTGTCTTGTTGTTAACACATCTGATTAGCACACTAGCTAACGTAGCTAGTAGCAGCTAGCGTTAGCATGTTGACATTAACATCAGTGTGTTTGCCGGCTAGTTAGCTAGCTAACAGTTTGTTCAGGTTAACTGAGCTGACTCTTCTCAAGCTACAACTCAGAGTGTTTTGGAGTAGAGACTAGGGCTAAAGACAAGACAGTTTACTGTGTCACAGTAACCAAATCCACCTTATCACACTATTCACTTTTACTGAGAACGTTACTGAATGATCTACAGCCACACCACAACAAGCTGACTCAGCTGCTCTCTTAGCATTCAGGAAAGCCATTCAGCCTTTGCAGGCAGCGCCGCTGCTTGCTAGCAGGAGTGTTGGGATATGATGTTTAGTATTAGCTTAGCACTGCATCTGTTTGTAAAGTTTTGTTACTGTACACACAAACACAATACCTATATTTTCCCATTCTAATACAGGAATCAAATAACAAACTGGTTAACTAGCAAACCTGTGTTAATCAAAAAGGGAATAAAAACAGCAAAAGTATTAGTCAGGATCCAAACAATAACTTAGATGAAATGTTGTTATCGAACTGTTTGAGATGTAACACTGACACACAGATGATAGGTCTGCTTCCACAGACCCACTGAAGAGACGAGGGGATCCACAGACGGCTCTGTCAGGATTACCAACACTACTGTGTGATTAACAGCACTCCTGGCTTCAGGAGATCATAATGCATGATAATCTTTTCTATGGAGTGTCCAATTCTAATGTTTCACCTATGTTATAACCAGGCTAATCAAAGTCAATCATAGTTTATCAATATCACACTCTGTCTTCATTTGTAGCCTGCATGGAGAGAACCTCTGTGTGTCCAAGCATTTACAGCATTTAGGCTAGTCCTGACACTTAAATCTCAATGTATGCTACATGAAATATCTGTCTACATTGTGTCTGATAGGGCTGCGATCTCAAGTGTATCCAGAAAGACTGGAAACCAGCCAGGATCCAATCCTTCTAGGGTGAATTTGGGCGTGAGGGTGTGATATGTTTAAATATGTTTAAATGTGTCTTGCTATCCCACCACAAACATTATACATCTATCTGCTGTATAATGTTGGACCGTTGGAGCTGGATTGAAGACAAATAAGTTGACCATCTAAAAAGAAAGCGTTTCCTCCACCTATGAACCTTGTGCATGAGCGTTCCTGATGCCAGATCAATATTGGCTCAGCATTTGTCAAATGGAGAGCACTAAAACCTCAAAAGGGTTTTTTAGTGACAAAGAGCTAGCTGCAGTCTCACTAGTAAACTTTTAGTGTCAATACCATGCTAATTAGCATCAGCACGCTAGCCAGCCAGCAGGTTAACTTTTGCTAAAAACAAACTGTTTACCTTCTGGGACTTATATTTTTGTAATTCCTCTTGCACAGCCACAAGAGGGCGCGCACAAGCACAAATCGCAGATAGCTTTTACACATTGTGTCTAGGAGTATGCCCAGTTGAACAATCTTCTTCACCTTCCACAGTATTTTAAAATTATATCTTATTCATTATCATGCAGCTGTAGGACTACCAATTATTGACTATAATTGGTTGTATAGTTAATCTCATAAACCCTGTGCATCATTATGGAGCTGGTTGTGTATCCCACAGCTTAGCTAACACTAGAGTTGTACAATATACTACATCTATATCCTATGCATTATTATGTAGCTAGTTCTAGGACTAGGGGGATTAGGTGTCTAGTAGTAGTTTATTGATCTCTTAAACCCTACGTATTATTTATTATTATGGAGCTGGTTGTATGCTACCCACCAGGTGAGCGTGGGCTCTGGGTGTCCCATCACCTCCACCTCTAGCGTCACTGGAGAGCCCTCCATGACGGTGGCACTAGACAGGGGCCTGGTGAAGCAGGGAGGGCCGGGTTTACAGGCTCTGCCCTGGGGAAGAGACGCCTGGGCCTGGGGAGAAGGAGGAGGCTGGGGAGGCCCCTGGATCTGAGGAGTAAGCCTGATCTCCTCGCGGATCGCCATGGGCCGACAAACATCTGGGTCCTGGTCTGGAGTTAGTAGATGAGGAGGA
This sequence comes from Centroberyx gerrardi, assembly GCF_048128805.1. Lineage (NCBI taxonomy): Eukaryota > Metazoa > Chordata > Actinopteri > Beryciformes > Berycidae > Centroberyx > Centroberyx gerrardi. The sequence goes on along the minus strand of NC_136006.1, from coordinate 575,451 downwards.
GAGGAGGGGGGGACATGCGGGTTAGCCTGCTGAGCCGAAGCGTGGGTCTGGGCCTCAGGCTGAGGCTGAGGCTGAGGCTGAGGCTGAGGCTGGGTCTGGATCTGGACCCGCGGCTGGGCGGCGCTGGGGGTCACGCCGGGGTCATGCACACACTGCTGGGTATGGGAGGAGGTCAGGGACTCATGCAGGGAGTAGACTGTCTGGTGGCTCTGCCTGCTGCTGACGCTATCACTGCTGGTGATGGTACTGCTGGAGATGCTGATGTTGCTGATTCCATTAGGTTCTGGAGGAACAGGGGCATGGAGGACCTGAGGGAGGCCTCCGCTAGCCTGGGAGGAGGGGCTCTCTTGGGTTGGATTGAGACTGCTGCTAGTCTGCGGTGAGGTGAAGTGACTGTCTGATGGGAAGGCCTGGCAGTAAAGAGTCTGTTGGGTGACAGTAGTGGTGGTGGTGAGGCTATTGGTTTGGGGTTTGGAGACTGAGGGTGTTTCCTTGCTGGTTTGGGAGAAAGCTTCGTCCTGAGGAAGACCACTGCTAGAACCAGGGAAGGACTGTGGAAGGCTTTTCTCTTGAGGGAAGATAGTACTGGTTTGAGGGAAAGTTGTACTAGTTTCAGGCAAAGTTTTGCTGGATTTGGGGAACCCAGTGTCTTGTGGGAAGGTCCTCTCCTGGGGTAGGGCAGAGTCTTGACCAGTGAAGGCCTTAGGCAGGCAGCTGGTCTGGGGGAGGCTGGGTGGGTGGATGTCCTGGGGCAGGCTGGAGCTCTGAAGAAGACCACCGGCCTGAAGGACGGGATCAGTCGGTGGAGCGGGACTGTTCTGTGGGAAAGGGCTACTCTGTGATGCAGTACTCTGGGTGATATTACTTTGGGTATCTCTACTGCTGTGACTGCTGTGTCCCTGTGAGAAGCCACTGAGCTGAGAGACGGTATCAGTTTGTGGGACGGTCTTGCTCTGAGGGACACTGCACTGGGGAAAACTGTTGTCCTGGTAGGAATGGTTCTCTGGAGTGTTGCTCTGCTGAACAGGATCGGGTCCAGAGGCGAGGCTTGGTTCAGCGCAGCCCGGGGAGAGGCCAGCGCTCTGGGAGACGCTCCCCTTGGTTCTGAGGATGCTGGAGAGCAGGCTTGGAGCAGGAACCGTCAGCGGACTCTGGACAAACGAACTGGACTCTGATCTGAACCTGAGACAGACACAGACAACAGTAAAAAAAATCTTAACTCTCTTCAACTCTTTTTGAATTGGTCCACTTTAAGACAAATTAGCATTAAGTCAAGCACATTCAAGATGGGCATTAGACTCTGACAAGGATGCTGCTTGTCTCCTCTCTTGTTTGTGATCTTCATGGACAGGAGATCAAGGAGCAGCCGATGTGGAGAGAGTCCAGTTCAGTGACATTAGGGAGGATCTCTGCTGTTTTGCAGATGATGTCATCCTTCTGGCTTCATTGGACCGTGATCTCTGATGTGCACTGGAGCGGTTCAGCTGAGTGCGGCGCGCTGAGGATGAGGATCAGCACCTCCAGGTCTGTGGTCATGGTTCTCTCCAGGAAAAAGGAGGCCTGATCCATGATGAGGGGGAGCAGCTGCTCCAAGTGGAGGAGTTCAGGTATCTCAGGTAATAGTAGATCTACATCCTCAAGTATGACTCATATTTCTAACTGAATGGGAACCTGACTACATGAATCCACCGAGCTGAATGATACTCACCTGGTGCTGCTGTGGAGGCCGGAGGTGGGAGACGGATGACTGTCTGTCCGGCTGGACTCTCTCTCTCGCCGGACCGCAGCGGTCCCAGCAGCAGTACTGGTCCCACTGGGCTCAGACTGGGCCTGGTACTGGTGGCTGTACTGGTTAACATGGACGCTATGGGAGCTGAAACAGAAGCCCTCCTCCACGTCTGACTGGACCATGTTGGACTCCGGCGTCTCTGACAGCGGCGGCAGGGAGATGTCGTCAGGTGATGTGCACTCGTACTCGTCATTGGACAGAGAATCCTCTGTCATCACTTCCTGTTGCTGGAGCTCCGCCTCCGACAGCCCTCCTGCTGATGCATCCTGGGAAAAAAGGGATTACGTGTGTTGTGTTATTACATAGGAACTAACCTGTAGATATTATGTTATTAGATAGGAACTAACCTGTAGATGCTGTGTTATTACATAGTAATGAACCTGTAGATGTTATGTTATTAGATAGGAACTAACCTGTAGATGCTGTGTTATTACATAGTAATGAACCTGTAGATGTTATGTTATTACATAGGAACAAACCTGTAGGTGTGTTGTGTTAAATCCACAGGGAAAAGCTCCGTGCTTTTCCTTCCTCTGAAACTCCCTCTGAATGTCAGAGAAACACGGGCCAATCACAGAGGGAGGGGGTGTGGCCCGGGGCTCGGCGGCGGGCTGCGATTGGCTGAGGATGGCGTGGACCCGCCTGTCGGTCTCTGCGGGGGAGCGGGAGAGGCTGAAGGTGTGGGTGCTGCAGTAGGAGGAGGTGTGGCGCTCCTCCCTCCTGTCCACACAGGAGGAGGCGAGTCTCTCCACCCGGCTGCTGAGGAGGGAGGAGGGACGACATGATGGGCCGCATTCATTCATTCATTCATTCATTCATTCATTCAGTCTAGGGTTCGACAGATACTGGTTTTCATGCCAAAAAAAGATTTTAAAAAGTGACAAGTATTCAGTGTTCTCTGAAACATTTAGAGCATCATGGGACACTAAAACTCTCCACTGAAACACACTAATGAAACATTTAGAGCATCATGGGACACTAAAACTCTCCACTGAAACACACTAATGAAACTGTTAGTGTTAGCATTGAGAAGCAGTCTACCTGCTCCCTGTCTGTCTCTCCATCTGTCTGTCTGCCTCCTGGCTGCGGCCCTTGCGTAACGGAGGCTTCCTATTGGCTGCCGTCTGCTTCTTCAGGGGCACTTCCTTCCCATCATGCTCGGCGGTGAGTTCGGGGGTGTGTCCTGTCTCCTTCAGCTCAAACTGGAAACGCAAGACACATTCAGATGAAAGATCTGCCACGTCTCTCCTCCAGATGACGAAATAAATAACGACATCTCGAGAAAACAAAGACAAGATTTTTTTTTTTTTACCATGTCCGCAGCTTCCTGTGCGCTGCGGTTGTCCGTCTGCTCCTTCCTGTTCTCCGTCTTCCTCTCTTCGTTTATCTCTTCTCTCTCTCTCTCCTCTGTCTCGTTCTCTCTCGTCTCTCTCTCCTTCTCTCTGTTC